>NC_081415.1:123555987-123575987 GCF_030272615.1 Cryptomeria japonica | reverse complement strand
TCCAAATGCCAAGTCTTGCACAAGATTACCAACAGCATCCTGAAACTCCATCAGAAGCTACACCAAAACCAATTATGCAATGCGTCAAAAGATGTCCACCAAAATATTTGTCGGTGAAACCCTCATTGGAACCAGAAACCAATCTTCTATGTACAAAGGATAGCATCCAATCACCAGACCAAAACCAACTAACCAAATATGAGTATAGGCATTATGAACAAGCCAATTCCATCACTATATTATACTAGAGTTAACAAGATCATTTCGGATCCAAGTTAACCAAAAACCACTCAACCTACCAGGACTAGAAGGGTGTCGGTAAAGCATCCAAAAAGCTAGTATTGATATCAATAACAAAACACCCATGCAATACATAATCAATTCCACCAAATGGCCAACAATAATGATAGGTGGCGAGCAAGCAGAGGTTTGTGAAGTGACCACCAATGTGGTAGTTGTGAAGTAGGTTGACATTAATGAAGAACCCACATTCCAAGGGTCGATGATAGAAGTTTGTAGCTCGAGGAGGACATAAAGGAAGAATGGTTGATCTGATCTTGCAAGATGATCTAACCCCTATGCACATTGGTCGAAGGAAAAAGTTGATCCATTAATGGAAAATGATAGAGAAAGCCCAAAAAATCAGTTGCAGATAGCCTAAAATAGAAAACACGTATTGGAAGGCGAGATGATGGTGATGTTGATTGACATGATGCAGATCATCTTCTAAGAAAAGGAAATCTGATCAGATCTGATGCAAATTGAGTTGGTGGAGGAAAACCCTTGCACGCCACCATTTGAATGGTATTTTTGGTGGGAACCTCTAGATATAAATAAGTGGACTAAAGGTTGGATGGTATTTTCTCTAGCTTGGGTAGATTTTGGTCAAAGAACATAATGGAAAGAAATGAGTTTGCCTTCTCAAAAGCCCCCATATTTGATGGAACTAACTGTTGGTGCCCAAAACCACATATTGAAAAACCAAAGACTTGCCTAGTCCTCAGTTGATCCAGCCAACCTTGGCCAACAAACAAGGATGGTTGAAGACCAAATCCCTTTGCACTTTAGGCTCCACTAAAGCTAGGTGGGTGTACCTTACACTCTCAATAACAAAAGAGGTTTATTTTAAGTTAATTTAAACCGTGGTAGTTAGCAGTTGTAGGGATGGCAAAGGTTTTCCTACAATTATGCTAGCAAAAGTGTCTTTTATTGAATAGCTTTAGAACTGATAACATAAGTGTGAATATAGTTGTAATATATAAAATATTATTATTAGGACTTTAAGCCATTATGAAAAAGAGCAGTACTGATAGAAATTAGAAGATTTATTTCTTTGATAAGGACCTAATGCATACAAACCTATTCAGCAAAGATTAATAACAGACTAGTGCCATTATCTAACCATTAATGAATAACTTTGTGGACAAGAATCACTATCAACTCAAGAGACAATTATAAAACCATCACTGTGAAAGTTTTATTATCTGTTGCATGAAAAATAAAACCCAATTTAACATTAAATACAACATCGTGTGATGGCACATCACAACAAATCTAAAAGATTTATCATGAAGACATATGATTCCATCAAACACAAAACTACACACAATAGTCTGAAGATATAAGCATGAAATCTTGTATATTAACATATGGAATAAGAATCTACACAACAAATGCACTTACAAATACTCCAATACATTCAGTTTACACAAAATAAAATCCTCATTCCTATTAGACTTCTCTAAAACATAACACCTGTAGCACACCCAATGGCAGGATATTATCTATCTATTTTTGATACAAAAATGACTCACTACATATATGTGAGCCAAAGGATTCAAGTGAAAGGACATACCCTTTCATCTTGTTAAACTAAACTTGACTAAAACCTAACACCTAACTGCTTAAGTAATAGATACAAAATATCAAAATTAGTTCTGGTCGTTGAGTATTGTATCACATTTTTGTATGTTCTCCAAGTATTTGTTGTCCTGGTGAGTGTTGGTATTGAATACACTATCCCTGACAGCAATCTCCATGGTAACCATTCTCTCCATCTGCTCACCTGTCTCCTTCATATTAAAGACATCTTCCCAGGCAACATTAAGGGATGTGTTGAGTACATTCTAGCATTCTCCAATCCAAATCCCTTTGTCCTTTAACTTCTCTACCCCATCCATAATATCTGGTACACCATATCTGACAATATCCTTACAATCAGTAAATTCCTTCTTGATGTCCACACCAAATGCCTTATGCTTGTTCAAACTTCCCTAGATTTTCTCAACAATCTTCTCATCGACACTCTTCTTTTTAAAAAATGCCTCCAATCTCTTCAAAGTTCTTTCATGAGACGCCATATTATCCTTAGTCTTCTGACAGTTGGTCCAGAACTCTCTGAGAACTTCCAACAAATGCTCAAACCTATTGGTCAAAAAAACACAAGCAACTTCCAACAAATGCTCAAACCTCTTTCATTTGGTCCTCATATTTCTTTTTCCACTGCACACCAGTATCACTTATCTGTGGCACTTCATGACCATGACTTCTTAATAGGTCTTCATATATATTTTTGTATTTTTTACCCTCCTTTAACACACACTACATTTGGGCCTTATTCAGTTTTGCAATGATAATCCCCAAATCTGTAGTGACAATTGGATTAACCTCTCCCACTTTCAACCTCATCATATGCCCAAATGCCTTATCCACATATGTAATCTTGGGTCTTTTATTTGGGGGGTATAGGGCCCAAATCAACATTTCCTCTTCATTTGGATCATATCTTGATCCAATAAAAATGTCATCAACTCCCGGTATGTCTAATTTTAAATCTTTTCTATCCGAATGCAACAAACTATCAAAAATGAAAGAGGCACTTAAATCCCATCCTAGGAACAAAATGATGTCTGCCTCATTGAGAAGTTGCCTCCCTCTTTGTGGTCTCATTGTAGCCACCTCTACATGTATTGATGTCTTCCTTCAATTCTTTTAGCATCTCTGCTTCATTCTCAGGAGTGACATTTGGGATTCCCTCCCTCAATCTTTTCCCTTTGTAGTGGTACAAGAAGGACTTAAACTCTTTGGACTATACAAAAACTTCATCTGCAACAAAAGTTGCATGCTCTTCCATCCTCACATCTATGTTGGCTTTGAGTCTCACCATAGCTTGCTCCTAACTCTCTGCCACTTCTTCTAGTTTAGGTGCTCGGAGCATTGATACAGCTATGTTTTCATCAGACATGCTCTCAGAGTCTCCCTCTTATCTTTGTTCGTGGAGCTTCTATTTTTGTTCTTCTAACTTTTGGTTCAACTCCTCTAAGACTACATCAACCTCATCCCACTCCTTGTTCCTAAATAAATCCTCAGTCACCATGGGTATGTGCAAATATTCTCCTAGGTTCTAGCTCTTCCTACAGTAGTGAATATCTCCTTCTGGATCATAATTCTTCTAAGCCTGGTGTCCATACAGATTGTAGTCCTCTACTAGCTTCTTTTCAATCATTTCATATGCCTTGGTAGACACAATGGTAAAATCTCTAAAATTTAAAGTGCCAAGCATGAATGTATGTTTATGTGCACCACCCAAATGCTTTGCATTTGACATACTAAGCTACCTAACAATCTCTAGATATGCAATTTGTTTGGACACTAATCTAGGTAGCATAAATGGAACACCTTCAAAACCATAAACCCTGAAAAAAGTTAAATTATGGTACACAAACTAGTTGACCCTAGTGTCTCCAAAAGCATGGGGTCTCAAGAATCTCTTAATCTGTACAAGGGCTTGACAAAGTATTCTTCAAATAACACATAGTGTGATTTGTTGACCCTTGAGTCCCACAAGGATACCCATAATTGGATTGGTTGGTCCTATCCCTCTTTGTTCCTAGAAGTAACTTTTAATTCTCCTAGCCACAAACCTTGCATTTGACCATAAAACAAAACCA
Organism: Cryptomeria japonica; assembly: GCF_030272615.1. Lineage (NCBI taxonomy): Eukaryota > Viridiplantae > Streptophyta > Pinopsida > Cupressales > Cupressaceae > Cryptomeria > Cryptomeria japonica. The sequence continues at coordinate 123,572,037 of NC_081415.1, read as the reverse complement.
TATGCATTAGCAATGAGTAAAACTTGAAAGTAGGGATAGGCTTTGTTTGTAAACTCAAAAATCCTTCATGCGACTTCTCTACCAAGTAGGTTGCATAATCAAATGGTCTCGGCTCATGCATTTGAATGTCTGTAGCCAACACCAATGGGCCTATTCTTGTAACATCGGGAACTTCTTCCCCACAGACCTGGCTGCATGCCCAATATGTATACTACAGGTATTGTCTGAACAGAGTAATTTTGAAAGGAGGACCATCCTACTCCATGATTCATCCCTTCTCCTTTTAGTGAATTGCCAACTTCCACATTGTGTGGGTGGTGTTCATTTGGGTATATTCTCCTTCTAAGTCTATGAAAGATAGGGGAATGTCAGGTTCATATGTCATGCCAAAAACCTCTTGAATAGACCCAATACATATCCAAATGAATGGATCCCCATTGGGAAATTGGATGTACCTTTCTTCCTTGTTGTATTTCCTTGTGAGAAATTCCAACAATCTAAGATTCAAAAAAAACATTTGGTACCACCAATCTGCCCATATTTGTCATCCAAGGGTTTGACAATGGCATCTCCTTGTTCCTCTTGAGGTAGTGGTATAAAAACAATTTGTGGCCCCTTATGGTTGTCCATATATCCCAAACCCCTTTCTACTTATCTTCCAACTGATCCTTGGGTGAAAAATTTGTTTTAGACCTCCTCGACTTAGCACCACATGACTCCATCTAGTCAATCATATCCTGGTTCAACTTTCGCTTCTACATACCCTCCATAGACTTCACCTTTTTTTATTTAGTTGACTGTGCATCTGAAATATCTATGACCTTTCTCTTTCCTTGTCAACCAGAATCCTCCATGATTAAGTGTTTGAATTATTAATTACCCATGCTTCTTGTCTGCAACTTCAATGTTAATGGCTCAAGAGACTGTGAAAAATTCCTAGCACAAGAACTCTTTTCTTTATGATGGATATGCAATGACTAGGGTCTGTAATGAACAAAAAACTCATCAATTTTGCTTCATGCAGATCAAATCCTCCTAATCGTGAGCATTACATAATGGTTGTCCTATCAGACATTCTAATGGCTAATCAGTGTAACCCCACCTGATAATTCAATTATTTGGTGCCATGCATTCCTTCAATTACCCTTTTGCCTTTTTGATCAATATAGGTCATTCTAATCAATGCATCTGATATCACTCTGGCCGTTTCACTTTTTTCCTCGAGGCTTGACTTATCTTGATGGATCCATCTTTCCTTTTTATTAGTCATCGTTCCTTTATGTTACATTGGGGTATGTCTCTCCGATGAAACCTCCTTCTCTTTATTTCTCTAGTCACTCCATCGGCCTTCGGAATGAAATTACTTTACACTTCATCTGATGGGCCCATGACATCTAACATTCTATTTGATCAACAAAAATTTTACCGATTACTTCATCGGGCATCAGAGTAGCATATTTCCCTTACTTCTGACAATTATAGTCTTCGATAGATTTGTCCTCTGTGGCATTCTACCCATCGGGCATCGGCACAACTGTAAAGATGTTTCTCTGGTAGCGTAAGCTATCCCAATGAGTCTTTTGCACCTTACTCTCCTTATCGGGCTGCTTTAGTCTATCATTGTAGGCTTTCCCAATGTCATCAACTTCACTTGTGTCGAGCTCATCTTCCTCATCAGGCATTGGGATAACCCAAAATGTGTCATGCCCAAACTTTTGGGCACGAACGTAATAATTTTTTTTTTTTTAAATAACAACCTATTAACATTAAATTTACTAATACGAAATGCACTAACAAGTTTTGTCTTAACTATGTTTTGAGTTAACTCAAACCACTAACTCAAGTAAGCGAAAATAATTTAAATTAAATGCGAAATACTAAAAGAATTATTTTATTTTCTCATCAATTTTAATCAATAACTTATTTTAATCAAAACTCTCTAAATAAATTGACGAAGATAATATTAATCTCCAATAGTCATTAATTGCTTTTAAGAACTAAATAAATTAGTCCTAGCACTTAGATTATAAGTGTCTATATTTTATTTTAACAATAATTGAAATGTGATTAAACTATTTCGACTAAAAGACCAATTAAATCCATAATGAAAATTGTCCTTTAAGGTTTAATCTCAAAAACCTATATCTAGGTGGACTTATTAATATTTCCCCATAGCCAAAAATAACTTACCAAATCTATTAAAAATTCCCTAAAAGATTAAACTCCAAGAATATTTAGAATTTAAAACATCCTTTTTAAATATACCCATATGTTTATATGAAACATATATAAAATATAAATACATTATAGAATGATAATCTAAAAATTAGACCTTTACATGCATTTGTATAATCATGTGTGTGTGTATATATATATATATGTGTGTGTGTGTGTGTGTGTGTGTGTGTGTGTGTGTGTGTGTGTGTGTATATGTATATATATATATATATATATATATGTATATATATATATATATATATATATATATGTATATATATATATATATGTTTATATATGTATATATATGTTTATATATGTATATATATATATATATGTATAACACACACACACACACACATATATATACATACAATTCTTTTGTTTCCTAAATTATAGAATAACAACAAACCCTAAATTGTAAGTGATAAAATAAGGAAACTATATTAACTTTATTAATATAATCCTCTTCCCTCAATCCATATCTTTTTTATATATATATTTCAAATATACCCTAACCACAACTCGGTTAGAGTTTATTATTTTCATGCAGGTTGTATGAGCCATGGCGGAAGGCTATGGAGGCGGCAGTGCCGAAGGTGGGAAGAGGCAGTGGTGGCAGAGGCCATGAGCTCCCGCAACAATGGCCATAGCCGTGACTATGGGTCTCAACCCACAGTGGTGGCCATGGCCGCCGCTGCAGGTCATGACCCATAGCACAGCTGCCGCCGGCACTACGGGGCTCCACCCACATGGGGGGTGAAGCGTCCCCAACTATGGGTTGCGTGTTGGCATTATAACAAACAAGAAGAAGGTTGGTATTCCAATTAGAATGAGAGATTGTTGGCATTTCAATAAGGATATTGAGAAGGTTGTTGATGACTATGGATATAACTGATAAAGGATGATTACTGTCTTAATATTATTATTTTGTCATTGATGTCAAGAAATTGATTTTCTAATTTAGTATGATGTTGCCATATCTTAAGAAGTATGATTTGATGAGTATAAAGATGTCAGTAAAAGACACATAAAGAATATGATGAATAAACAGGATAAGTTATTCAATGGGCAACTATTACCAAGTTAGACAATGATGAGATCATGATGTTTAGATTGTTTTGATATCCTACATATGCTATTGTTTGAAAGGTTAATACTATACTATGTTACCGAGCAAAGAAACTAGTCGGTAAACCCTAAGGTTATCGCTATTGGTTAATGAAGACAGAATGTCTACCGAGTGAAGTTTAGTATTTACTGAGTTACAACCGAGCTATAAAGAATGCATTAAATGTTTACTTGTGATATTTAATGAAGGAAGCTGATGAGCTGGAGCGGATTAAATGATTGGTAAGTTGTGTATGAAGATTGTTAAAGAATCTATGGTAAAGAAAGATCGGCAGGAAGATCCACAGCTCATATTGAACCGCAATACCCTAACACAAGTTCCAAGGTGGGGTAAAATGTTTTTAGATTGAAGGATACATTGAACATGGACAAGATTGAAGATCTGATAGCTATGATTGATCATGGGAAATGTGATCAAGGAGATTAAGCGGTTGGAAGATTGTCTATAAGTAGGAAACTGTTGACAAATAATGTATGTGGGAAAATGTATGCACAAGGATGCTACATAGTGATTACCGAGCACAGAAGCATGAAGACCTATTTTGATAACAAAGTATAGAGCCCAATAGATAGACAAGATTAGTTCTATGTCTAGATTATATTGAGCAAATCAGGATCTGCTTTAGCATTTTTAGATGTGAAGTTGCAAACATATTTTTATTACTGTTATTTTGAGAAGTAGCAAAAAATCTCTTAACCGAGTGGACTTAACAGTCTTATTTGTAAAATCCTCTAGCAAGGTGACATTCTTATTGAGTGTTTGAAATCCTTTAACAAGGTCACTTCTAACAAGGTGAAGATCCTAACAAATCTGAGGGAAATCCCTTAACTGGGTCACATTTAGCAATGTGTTTGTAATTTTTAACAGAATTTCCTTTTAACCGAGCATACTCTAGAAGAGTATATTTCTTAGTGGGTCCGAAATCCCACAGTGGTTTTTCCCTATTTGGGTTTCCACATTAAATCTGGTGTTATATGTTTGTGATCTTATCTATTTATGGGTCTGCATGCATTACTATTTTTTGATAAGGTTACCAAGGTTGAATCTGTTTCTTTTATTGAAGATTAAGTTTGAATGATTCACCCCCCCCCTCTCATATTGTTTTCCCAATGGTAATATATATATATATATATATATATATATATATATTTTTAATTTTTATTTTGTATTAATTCTTCTTTTTAAAATAATTTATATATATATATATATATATATATATATATATATATATATATATATATATATATATATATATATATGTTTGTATATAGATTTAATGTCTCAAATCAAATAGAGGAGGAGAGTTTACTTCTAATGAGTTCAACTTATTTTGCAATGATCATTGTATAAAAAGACAAGTCTTTGCACTGAGAACTCCATAACAGAATGGGATAGCTAAGAGAAGAAATAGATCTATTGTGGATTGTGTCAAAACCTTGATGATTGAAAAGAAAGTTCCACAAACATTTTGGAGAGAAGCAATAAGCACAGCTGTTTACACCTTGAACCGAGTTCAATTGAAGAAAGGTACTTTGAAGACAACTTATGAAATCTGGTATGACAAGAAACATAATATAAGTTATATTAAAATCTTTGGGAGTAGATGCTATGTTCACAAAGATGATAGAAATGGAAAGTTTGATCAGAAAAGTGAAGAAGGAACATTTCTAGGTTATTCTTCTAGAAGCAAAGCATTTAAATGTCTGATCAAATCATCTAACAAAATAGTAGAAAGTACAAATGTGAAAATTGATGAATTTGCAGAAAGAAATGATGAAGGAAACTCCAAAGAACTAGAAGATTATGAAGGATTGTCTATGTTCAATCGAGAAGTTCTACCGAGAAGACTGCTAAAGAAAATGAAGAAAATATCCAGTTACAGAGTGATGAAGAAGATCATACAGAGCCTACCGAGCCTATATTAGCCAAGTATGTCAAAAGGAATCATGCACCAAGTCAGATTATAGGAGATAAGAATGATCTAGTGATGACAAGGAACAAACTGAGACAAAACACATGTCTAATATCTGAATTTGAACCGAGAATAGTGAAAGAGGCATTTAACAGTGAAGATTGGATAAATGTTATGATAGAAGAGATTGATCAAATCAAGAAGAATGACACATGGACACTAGTCCCAAGACCGAAGGACAAAAATGTAATCGGTACAAAGTGGATCTTCAGAAACAAGCTAAATGAAAAAGGTGAGGTCATTTGGAATAAAGCAAGACTAGTTTGCAAAGGTTATGCCCAACAAGAAGGAATTGATTATGGTGAGATTTTTGCACCTGTGGCAAGACTTGAAGGAGTAAGAACATTGTTGGCATATGCTGCTTACAAGAATTTCAAGGTATATCAAATGGATGTCAAATCTGCATTTCTGAATGGTATATTAGAAGAAGAAGTTTTCATTGAACAACCTAAAGGATTTGTTGATGGAGAAAATAATGATCAGGTATGTAAATTAAACAAAGCTTTATATGGTCTGAAACAAGCACCTAGAGCATGGTATGAGATATTGCACTCATATTTGATCAAAATTGGTTTTATAAGAACAAGTGAAAATAGCAATATGTACATGAAGAATGATGAAAATGGAATACTGATCTCAGCCATATTTGTTGATGATATTATCTTTAATGGAAATGACTCTCTATGCAAGAACTTTGGAAATGAAATGAGTAAAGAATTTGAGATGTCATTAATCGGTGAGATAAAATATTTTACAGCTCTGCAGATACTGCAAATGAAAGATGAGATTTTCATTACCCAATCCAAGTACATAAACGAAATCTTGAAGAAATTTGGAATGGAGAAATTCAAAACATGTAAGTACTCCTATGACTACCAACTGTAAACTATCAAAGAATGATGAATCTACATCTATTGATCAAACACTTTATTGATCTATGATTGGAAAGTTGCAGTATGTTGTTCACAGTAGGCCAGATATAGCACATGCAGTAGGTATTGTTGCAAGATTTTCTATAGATCCTAAGGAAACACACATGACAACAATCAAAAGAATTTTCGGATACTTAAAATGCACTGAAGATTATGGCTTAGTATATCAGAAAGGAAATGTTTTTGATTTAAAATTTTATACTGATGCTGATTGGGCAGGCAACATTGATTACAAGAAAAGCACAAGTGGAGGAGCTTTCTTTTTAGGAGAAAGACTAGTGAGTTGGCTTAGCAAGAAACAAGGATGTGTTTCTCAGTCAACAGCAAAAGCTGAATATGTTGTTGCAGCACTGAATTGCACCAATATAGCATGGATCAAACAACTATTGGAAGGTATAAATGAGCAAGTTACCGAGCCAGTAACTATATTTTGTGATAACACTAGTGCCATTAACATTTCAAAGAATCTTGTTATGCACTCTAAGACAAAGCACATCTCTATCAAATATCATTGTCTTAGAGAAGAAGTTCAAGAGAAGAAAGTGATTTTGGAGTATGTTAGCACAAAGGAACAAATTGCAGACATCTTCACCAAGCCACTACCAAAGGACACTTTTAAGTATCTCATAAATCAACTAGGGGTCCTACCCCTATCTTCCATTCACTAACTGAGTTCGACAAAAGCATCAATTCGATGACTCTAACAAATATTTTTTAGGAGTTGATGGTGCTTTACACACTTTAGGAGGTTTTCTAAAGGTGTGCAAAAAACAATAAAAAAGGAACAAGAATTGAAGACAAAATGCTCTGACCGAGACTCAGTTGATACACAACAACAGGAAATAACTTCTTATAGAAACAAATTATGTTTTAGTTCCTTTTTTGGCATTGTTGTCAAAGGGGGAGAATACCTATGAAAGGGGAAAAGAGCAGACTACAGATTGGGAAGAAGACTGAGAAAATAGGAGAAGACTAATGTATGGGGGAGAGCATTTCAGCATTTCAGAATCACAGCAATCCGAATCTATTAAGGTCAAATCAATTGGTTTTGCCATCAATGCCAAAGGGGGAGATTGTTGGCATTATAACAGACAAGAAGAAGGTTGGCATTCTAATTACACTGAGAGATTGTTGGCATTTCAATAATGATATTGAGAAGGTTGTTGATGACTATGGATATAATTGATTAAGGATGATTACTGTCTTAATATTATTATTTTGTCATTGATGTCAAGAAATTGATTTTCTAATTCAGTATGATGTTGCCATATCTTAAGAAGTATGATTTGATGAGTATAAAGATGTCGGTAAAAGACATAGAAAGAATATGATGAATAAAGGGGATAAGTTATTCAATGGGCAACTATTACCAAGTTAGACAATGATGACATCATGATGTTTAGATTGTTTTGATATCCTCCATTTGCAATTGTTTTAAAGGTTAATACTATACTATGTTACCGAGCAAAGAACCTAGTCGGTAAACCCTAAGGTTATCGCTATCAGTTAATGAAGACAGAATGTCTACCGAGTGAAGTTTAGTATTTATTGAGGTACAACCGAGATATAATAGAATGCATTAAGTGTTTACTTGTGATATTTAATGAAGGAAGCTAATGAGCTAGAGCGGATTAAATGATTGGTAAGTTGTGTAAGAAGATTGTTAAAGAATCTATGGTAAAGAAAGATCGGCAGGAAGATCTACAGCTTAGATTGAACCGCAATACCCTAACACAAGTTCCAAGGCGAAAATGCAAGTTCCAAGGCGGGGTAAAACATTTTCAGATTGAAGGATACATTGAACCTAGACAAGATTGAAGATCTGATAGCTATGATTGATCATCAGAAATGTGATCAAGGAGATTAAGCGGTTGGAAGATTGTTATAAGTAGGAAACTGTTGATAAACAATGTATGTGGGCAAATGTATGCACAGGGATGCTACATAGTGATTACCGAGCACAGAAGCATGAAGACCTATTTTGATAATAGAGTATAGAGCACAACATATAGCCAAGATTAGTTGTATGTCTTGATTGTATTGAGAAAATAAGGATATACTTTAGCATTTTTAGATGTGAAGTTGCAGACATATTTTTATTATTGTTATTTTGAGAAGTAGGAAAAAATTTCTTAACCGAGTGGACTTAATAGTCTTATTTGTAAAATCCTCTAGCAAGGTGACATTCTTATTGAGTGTTTGAAATCCTTTAACAAGGTCACTTCTAACAAGGTGAAGATCCTAACAGATATGAGGGAAATCCCTTAATCGGGTCACATCTAGCAATGTGTTTGTAATCTTTAATAGGATTTGCTTTTAACCGAGCATACTCTAGAACAGTAGATTTCTTAGTGGGTCCGAAATCCCACGGTGGTTTTCCCCTATTTGGGTTTCCATGTTAAATCTAGTGTTATATGTTTGTGATCTTGTCTATTTATGTTTCTGCATGCATTATTATTTTTTGATAAGGTTACTGAGGTTGAATCTATTGCTTTTATTGAAGATTAAGTTTGAATGATTAACCCCCCCCTCTCATATTGTTACCTTGGCATCTGTACTAATTATATTTAGTATCAGAACTATCATTGCAGCCCACAGTGGCGGCTGTGGCCGCCGCTGAGGGTCGCCGCCCACAACACATGGAGGGCCACCCTACGGGGGTTCCATAGGGGCTGAGCCACTTTTCTATTTTGTATTAATTCTTCTTTTTAAAACAATTAATATATATATATATATATATATATATATATATATATATATATATATATATATATATATATATATATATATATATATATATATATATATATATATATATATATATGTTTGTATATAGATTTAATGTCTCAGATCAGATAGAGGAGGAGAGTTTACTTCTGATGAGTTCAACTTATTTTGCAATGATTATGGTATAAAAAGACAAGTCTCTGCACTGAAAACTCCATAGCAGAATGGGATAGCTGAGAGAAGAAACAAATCTATTGTGGATTGTGTCAGAACCTTGATGATTGAAAAGAAAGTTCCACAAACATTTTGGAGAGAAGCAATAAGCATAACTGTTTACACCTTGAACCGAGTTCAATTGAAGAAAGGTACTTTTAGGACACCTGATGAAATCTGGTATGACAAGAAACCTAATGTAAGTTATTTTAAAATCTTTGGGAGTAGATGCTATGTTCACAAAGATGATAGAAATGGAAAGTTTGATAAGAAAAGTGAAGAAGGAACATTTCTAGGTTATTCTTCTAGAAGCAAAGCATTTAAATGTCTGATCAAATCATCTAACAAAATAGTAGAAAGTACAAATGTGAAAATTGATGAATTTACAGAAAGAGATGATGAAGGAAACTCCAAAGGACCAGAAGATTATGACGGATTTGTCTATGTTCAACCAAGAAGTCCTACCGAGAAGACTACTGAGGAAAATGAAGAAAATATCTAGTTATCAAGTGATGAAGAAGATCATACAGAGCCTACCGAGCCTGTATTAGTCAAGTATGTCAGAAGGAATCACACACCAAGTCAGATTATAGGAGATAAGAATGATCCAGTGATGACAAGGAACAAACTGAGACAAAACACATGTCTAATATCTGAATTTGAATCGAGAATAGTGAAAGAGGCATTTAACAGTGAAGATTGGATAAATGCTATGACAGAAGAGATTGATCAAATCAAGAAGAATGACACATGGACACTAGTCCCAAGACCGAAGGACAAAAATGTAATTGGTACAAATTGGATCTTCAGAAACAAGCTGAATGAAAAAGGTGAGGTCATTTGGAATAAAGCAAGACTAGTTTGCAAAGGTTATGCCCAAGAAGAAGGAATTGATTATGGTGAGATTTTTGCACCTGTGGCAAGACTTGAAGGAGTAAGAACATTGTTGGCATATGCTGCTTATGAGAATTTCATGGTATATCAAATGGATATCAAATCTGCATTTCTGAATGGTATATTGGATGAAGAAGTTTTCATTGAATAACCTAAAGGATTTGTTGAAGGAGAAAATAATGATCAGGTATGTAAATTAAACAAAGCTTTATATGGTCTAAAACAAGCACCTAAAGCATGGTATGAGAGATTGCACTCATATTTGATCAAAATTGGTTTTATAAGAACAAGTGAAAATAGCAATATGTACATGAAGAATGATGAAAATGGAATACTGATCTCAGCCATATTTGTTGATGATATTATCTTTAATGGAAATGACTCTCTATGCAAGAACTTTGGAAATGAAATGAGTAAAGAATTTGAGATGTCATTAATCGGTGAGATAAAATATTTTATAGCTCTGTAGATACTACAAATGAAAGATGAGATTTTCGTTACCCAATCCAAGTACATAAATGAAATCTTGAAGAAATTTGGAATGGAGGATTCAAAACCAGTAAGTACTCCTATGACTACCAATTGTAAACTATCAAAGAATGATGAATCTGCATCTTTTGATGAGACACTTTATTGATCTATGATTGGAAAGTTGTAGTATGTTGTTCACAACAGGCCAGATATAGCACATGCGGTAGGTATTGTTCCAAGATTTTCTGCAGATCCTAAGGAAACACACATGACGGCATTCAAAAGAATTTTCAGATACTTAAAATGCACTGAAGATTATGGCTTAGTATATCGAAAAGGAAATGTTTTTGATTTAAAAGTTTATACTGATGCTGGTTGGGCAGGCAACATTGATGAAAGGAAAAGAACAAGTGGAGGGGCTTTGTTTTTAGGAGAAAGACTAGTGAGTTGGCTTAGCAAGAAACAAGGATATGTTTCTCAGTCAACAGCAGAAGCTGAATATGTTGCTGCAGCACTGAATTACACCAATATAGGATGGATCAAACAACTATTAGAAGGTATAAATGAGCAAGTTACCGAGCCAGTCACTATATTCTATGATAACACTAGTGCCATTAACATTTCAAAGAATCTTGTTATGCACTCTTAGACAAAGCACATCTCTATCAAATATCATTATCTTAGAGAAGAAGTTCAAGAGAAGAAAGTGGTTTTAAAGTATGTTAGCACAAAGGAACAAATTGCAAACATCTTCACCAAGCCACTGCCAAAGGACACTTTTGAGTATCTCATAAGTTAGTTAGGGGTCCTACCCCTATCTTCCATTCACTGACCGAGTTCGATGAAAGCATCAATTCGATGACTCTACAGAATATCTTTTAGGAGTTGATGGTGATTTACACACTTTAGGAGGTTTTCTAAAGGTGTGTAGAAAACAATAAATAGGGAACAAGAATTGAAGACAAAATGCTCTGACCGAGACTCAATTGATACACAACAATAGGAAATAACTTCTTACAGAAACAAATTATGTTTTAGTTCTTTTTCTTTGCATTGTTGTCGAAGGGGGAGAATATCTATGAAAAGGGAAAAGAGAAGACTACAGATTGGCAAGAAGACTGAGAAAATAGGAGAAGACTAATGTATGGGAGTGAGCATTTTAGCATTTCAGAATCACAGCAATCCGAATCTATTAAGGTCAAATCAATTGGTTTTGCCATCAATGCCAAAGGGGGAGATTGTTGGCATTATAATAGACAAGAAGAAGGTTGGCATTCCAATTACAATGAGAGATTGTTCACATTTCAATAATGATATTGAGAAGGTTGTCGATGACTATGGATATAACTGATTAAGGATGATTATTGTCCTAATATTATTATTTTGTCATTGATGCCAAGAAATTGATTTTCTAATTCAGTATGATGTTGCCATATCTTAAGAAGTATGATTTGATGAGTATAAAGATGTCGGTAAAAGACATTGAAAGAATATGATGAATAAAGGGAATAAGTTATTCAATGGATACCTATTACCGAGTTAGACAATGATGAGATCATAATGTTTAGATTGTTTTGATATCCTACATAAGCTATTGTTTGAAAGGTTAATACTATACTATGTTACTGAGCAAAGAACCTAGTCGATAAAACCCTAAGGGACCTAGTCAGTAAACCCTAAGGTTATCGCTATCGGTTAATGAAGACAGAATGTCTACCGAGTGAAGTTTAGTATTTACCGAGTTACAACCGAGCTATAGTAGAATGCATTAAATCTTTACTTGTGATATTTAATGAAGGAAACTGATGAGCTAGAGTGGATTAAATGATTGGTAAGCAGTGTATGAAGATTGTTAAAGAATCTATGGTAAAGAAAGATCGGCAGGAAGATCTACAGCTCAGATTGAACCGCAATACCCTAACACAAGTTCCAAGGTGAAAATGCAAGTTCCAAGGTGAGGTAAAACATTTTTAGATTGAAGGATACATTGAACCTGAACAAGATTGAAGATCTGATGGCTATGATTGATCATGGGAAATGTGATCAAGGAGATTAAGCAGTTGGAAGATTGTTTATAAGTAGGAAACTATTGATAAACAATGTATGCGGGCAAATGTATGCACAGGCATGCTACATAGTGATTACTGAGCACAGAAGCATGAAGACCTCTTTTGATAATAGACTATAGAGCCCAGTAGATAGACAACATTAGTTCTATGTCTAGATTGTATTGAGAAAATAAGGATCTGCTTTAGCATTTTTAGATGTGAAGTTGCAAACATATTTTTATTACTGTTATTTTGAGAAGTAGTAGAAAATCTCTTAACCAAGTGGACTTAATAGTCTTATTTGTAAAATCTTCTAGCAAGGTGACATTCTTATTGAGTGTTTGAAATCCTTTAACAAGGTCACTTCTAACAAGGTGAAGATCCTAACAGATCTAAGGGAAATCCCTTAATCGGGTCACATCTAGCAATGTGTTTGTAATCTTTAACAAGATTTTCTTTTAATCGAGCATACTCTAGAAGAGTATATTTCTTAGTGGGTCCAAAATCCCACAGTGGTTTTTCCCTATTTGGGTTTCCATGTCAAATCTGGTGTTATATGTTTGTGATCTTATCTATTTATGGGTCTACATGCATTACTATTTTTTGATAAGGTTACCGAGGTTGAATATGTTGCTTTTATTGATGATTAAGTTTGAATGATTCACCCCCCCCTCTAATATTGTTAGCTTGGCATCTATACTAATCATATTTAGTACCAGAACTATCATTGCGGCCCACGATGGCGGCTGTGGTCGCCGCTGGGGGTCGCCTCCCACAGCGCATGGGGGGCCGCCCTACGGGGGTTCCGCAGGGGCCGAGCCACTTTCCCAATGGTAATATATATATTCATTGCGGCCCATAGTGGTGGCTGCGGCCACCGCTGGGGGTCGCCACCCACTGCGCATGGGGGGCCGCCCTACAGGGGTTCCACAGGGGTTGAGCCGCTTTCCCAACGGTAATATATATATATATATATATATATATATATATTTTTTATTTTTTTTTTTTTTAATTTTTATTTTGTATTAATTCTTCTTTTTAAAACAATTTATATATGTGTGTGTGTGTGTCTGTGTGTGTGTATAGATTTAATCTTTTTTTTTTTAATAGATTTAATCATTCATTTTCTTTTTTATCTATACATATTTGATATATATATATATAATCATGATAGCTTAGGAGTAGATTTATTCTAGATTTTCCCTTAAAATGGATTTATTTTCTTAACCTCCTAAGTTATCCAAAAATAATAATATATTGGCAACATAGAAATAGAGGCATATTATTATTTTTTTTAAATTCCATGTTGCTAAAATCTGAGATAAACTATTTAACTTTAGATTTATTTTCTGCAAATAAATAATTGACAAAATTCAATAAATTTAAACAACAACTATATAAATATGATATTGTTTAAATTAGATAGACTATTTAACTTTAAATTTAAATTTTTGCAAATAACTAATTGATAGAATTCAATAAATTTAAGCAGCAACTATATAAATGTGATATTATTTAAATTAGATAGACTATTTAACTTTAGATTTTAATTTCTACAAATAAGTAAATGACAGAATTGAATAAATTTAAACAAAAACTATATAAATATGATATTATTTAAATTTAACCTTAGAGATATGCATGTTTAATCTATTAAACCATGATTTGTACTTGGAAATAAATGATTAGGACTAAATGCTAAATTTTCCCTTACTAACATGCAAGCTTACTACTTTTCCCATTTCCATTATTTCAATATGCATAAGGAGAATAACTAAACTTTTATTCTCAGACATGACATGCATACAACAAATATATTTATTTTCAGAACTATAGGAACTAAATCCAGAATTACACATCTTTTTTTTACAATAATACTCTAATAGAATAATGCATTTCTTTAAACATATTTAGCATACAATACAGTCAATATTACAAAATGGGTGAGATACCCATCTAGTCTCTCATTTCTATTGAACGAGGACTTTAAGCAAAATGAATACATTTCTTTTTCAAATGAATACAACATATAGTTTTCTTTTCTCATTACTACAACTAAAATATAGCATCTCATCTCTTAATCTTTTTCTGCAAATCAAGTAAAAGCCAACAACTTCTACTTGTCCTTTTCTTTTCTTCCAAACAACCTATAAATAAATCATAGGCTATGACCATGGAGTGCTCACCTCTGAGCTTAGGCTTACTAGAAGCCACCCCTGAGCTTGGAGAACCAAGCCCTAGATAGGTTACACACATGCAAACATAACAAACAAGGGAAAACAAGCACAACAACACTTTCCCAACCAAGGCTACACTTCACCATAAAATGTGATGATTTTACATGGGTGGTAGTGGACCAAATACCCTAAGGAGACAACAAGAATGGTAGATCACAAAGCCACCTCATGGAAAACAAAGATATATCATAAGTAAATTAACCACATCCTTATGGCCCCCAAGGCATTCATGCCATATTTTCCCTCCTTATGACCCCAAAATGCATAAACCAAGCCATGCAGCAAGGGTCACATATACACCCCTTGAGATCACTCTCATAACGTGAGCCTCTCACTCAAGGGTTGTCAAAATTCTACCACTGACAAGACCATCCTCTCTCCCAAGAGTAGGAGGCCTTGGTTACTCCCAAAGCACCAAAAAATGCATACAAGAAATAAAAGATAGAACACAAAATAATTTTCACAAAGGAAAATACAAGAAACCAACCTTTACATACAAGCAATCTTTTCAACATAAACATGCAATGTAAAAAGAATCAAAATGAGAAGATGAACCAACCTTCAATCTACCTAAGGTTTGCTTGAACTAGTTTGAGGGTGAGCAGCCCAATTCCACAATCCTTTGTTCTACACTTAGCCAAATTTCTATCCCAAAAACAAATCTTTTCAAAAATTGCATAATCTCCAAAAATGGAGAGTGGGTGATTACCCACTAAGTCCCTAATCCTTTCTTAAGAAGGCCTTAGAGAGAATTCTCACAAGTTACTAAAATTGAAAAGGAAGGTAAGAGAAAGTGGGAAAAGGCTCTCACATCAAAAAGGAATGTTACCTAACCTAGATGGCACCTTCTAAAATTCAATTTTCGCTCACCTTAGGAAACCCACTTTTTGAGGTGACTAAACAGCCACATCGGAGTAGTCACATGCCTAAAAATACTCCTAACCCATAGGTATACCTTATGGACTTTAGGAAACACCTTTAAACTATCCCTAGGAGTCCATTTGACCCCTTTTAAACCCATCTGAAGTTAACTTTCGGGTCAAACCTAAGTTGACCACCCCAAAGATTAGCTACCCAAGGAAAATTTAGAACCACATTCAAATATTTGAAAAAATCTATGGTTGAAACAACTCCCTCCAAGAGACAAGTCAAAAATCAAGACATAAATCAACACGTGTCAAGTGACACAATAAAATACTTTTACAAA
>NC_081415.1:123519487-123555487 GCF_030272615.1 Cryptomeria japonica | reverse complement strand
CAAATCGATTAAAAGTTAAGAAGATCAATCCAATCAAATCATCAATCAAATTGATTAAAATTCAAGAAGATCAATCCAATCAATCATAGATTAAATAAATCTCATTAAGCATCATATTACAATCAAATTGTACCATAACTAAATACTAATCAAATTGCACCATATCAAAATCTTAATCAAATTACAACATATCCAGATCAAAAATCAATCAGATCAAAAGACTAAAATTGAGATCTAATAGATCTAGATCAAAATCAAACACAATCAAATTTCCCCATATCAAACAATCAAAATCAATTAACCCATATCGAGAACCATATCAAAATTAATTAACCCATTTTGCAAACCATATCAAGATCAAAATATAGAACTCAATCAATCCTGTGTAGAACCATATCAAAATAAAAACAATCAAGACAATCAAACCCATATCGACAAAACTCAATCAAATCAACCCATATCAAAGTTAATCCATATCAAAATCTAGGAAATAAATCATATTTTCCTATCTTTCAGTCTCAAGAGCTAAAATAAACCCCTTATGTGCTATTCTAACATGCAAATGAGCTAAAATCTACTATAAATGTGCTAAAACACATCTATGCACTAATCTTCAGAGTCAATGTGCTAGATTGATGGTCCAATGTGTATGCACTAATTAATCACTATGCACTATCTTATTCATTACATATGCTATACTTATGTCCTAAAGGACCTAGTGCTAAAACTCCTTGTGTATGCGCTAAAACATAAAAATTTGGGGCAAGATCGTGAAAACATGCTAAAAATTATCAAAAATCTGACAAAATGGCATGGATTTTGAGCACTTGCTAGTGGTCCATACATGGTGGGCGACTGGTACAACCTAACATGCTCAAATTAGTGGGTGTGGTACCAAACCACCATTTTTCTCTAAAGCTCTATTCTCCAATAACAAGAGGGAAAATGTTCCAATGAACTTTCTTTTCCACTTTTTACCTTTTAATAAGATTAAAAAGAGGGTTATTAAGTGGGAGTACTCTTTCCCACTTATCTAACCTACTAAATTGATAGCCTAGATCATTTTTTTTTGGGAGATGAATCAATCTAAACATTTTGAAAAAGTTAAACGTGATAAATCTTTTGAAAAATTCAAAAATTTCAAAAAATCATCAAAAATTACTCGAAACTCGAAAAATCCCCAATTCATCTCCTGAAGGGGGCATTATCATCATCATCTATCAAATCAACATTTGTGGCAAATCAATTTTTTTTTATCAACACCATTAGGTGATTTTTCTTTGAACTAATGTGTGCACACACATCACTTCAAACAGGGGCAAAATGTAGACGTATAAATCTGACCACCTAATTAAATAAATAGTCAATGTTTATTTAATCCACTAAAATAATTCCTCTATTAATTAAATCATATTTAATTAATTTCACCCCCTTTCCTCTATTAATTAAATAAATTGTTCAATTTATTTAATGTAATTTATTTGGCCACATTCTAATCTTTAATTAAATAAATCACATTTATTTAATTAAATTCCCCCTTTCCCATTTAATTAAATTTACGTTTAATTAAATCCAATTACATTTAAATAAATCAATATTTATTTAAATATCCTTCCAATGCAAGGTGTAACCCACCTTTTTGAAATAAATCATTTTATTTCAATTAAATTCAAAAATTCTCCCAATTGCATTCTCCTAAAAATTCCACTTGCATGCTTAAACCTATTCTATAATATTCTAATCCCTTCTAGTTAAGCATAATTATCTCCTAAACATTAGGACAATCCTTAAGAAAAGGGTCACTTCTAAGAAACCCTTAAAGTCTTCAATAACCATTAAAGGCTTTATGTCTTCAAATGGTTAACCTCTGAAGTCTTCCAAACCATTAAAGGCTCTTACATAACCATTTATGGTTAACTCAAACTCAACTCTAGGTTAGAGACTTTCTCTCTAACTTAACCATCCTTCAACTCATCAGTCTATTCAAGCATTAAATGCTTTGACCATGGTTATCCCTTTGACTCTTGCACAAGAGTTTATCCTTTGGATAAAATATTTATCCGCTAACTCAACCCTAACCTTACCCCCTAGGGTAACCACCATGTCTTCTCAAGCATTTAATGTCTCTTCTCTCTCTCCTCTCAAGCCATCTCAAGTTGACAATTGTCACCATTTAGTTGATAAAAAATGTAAACATGGATTGAAGATCATTCAATCCTAGCCCTTGTTAAGATTAGTCAATCTTAACCATCCAATTTCCCATTTCTTCTATAAATATGCCTCATTTCCTTCATTATCACAATCCATGTTTCCATACATCTAGATTATAGTCTATCTCATCAAGAATTGGATCTCTTTGTTAATCATCATCTTAATCATTTAGAAGCATATTAGTATAGCATTTTTATCATATTTAGTATATATCATGTTAGCATAGCTATTTTGTTTCTTTATCATACCATAATATTCATCATAACTACCTTTGTTATAATTTTATAGATCTTAAGTGCATCTTGCATATAGATTATTTTCATTCACTATCACTCATTCTTGGAGTTGTCATTCCAAAGTTAGTTGCTCAATAATCTGAGAGCAATCATTGACTTGAGAAATCCTATGAGATAGAGAATAATGAGACACACTTTGAAAGATTAGATTGTTTAATTAGTTTAGCTTAGTTAGTCTTTATATCTAAAAGTTTAGTTGGTATGTTAGTTTCTTGTTGTTTTGATTAACCAACTAACACCACTATTATGGTATACAGTATGTAGTAACTAGTGGATCACGATCTAACCCCTTGTCTTGCTAGGCATTGCTTATCCGATGGAGTACATCTTATCTCTCCTAAATGATGATGGTGACTAACCTATCCGATACCTTACTGTCTATCCTCTAATGGGACGTTTCAGTATGTAGTACACATCCTCAAGAGTGACCATCATCTCCCCCACAAGTAGGTTAAATGTGGAGGTTTTGGCATCCCATCTCTCCATAAGTGTCATATGCATTTCTCAATGGAACATAATGGATGACATGCTCCATATGTACCATATCCCTACTGCCTATAGTAGCTCTCTATCCTCCTATGACAATTCGAGAATCTGGCTCTGCATACTCCGATACGTGTGTCTAGCGATGTGCTCTCACATGTATGGTAATTTGTAGAAAATCAATAATCAGCAATCAATACCATGTCTGCAAATCCAATCTATCAACTCAACAATGAAATCTTGATCCTTTGATAGCCCTTGGTCATCCTTCTCATGGACTAGGGTGTCATAGAAGGACCAGGGTTCTCTGGGAGGACTAGGGTGCCCTAGTGGGACCATGGTGCCCTAGGTGGACCAAGGCACCCAATTGAGACCATGCCACCTTGTTAGGGGCTCATATGTGATCAGAGTTTCCTACCTACATAAAAGTTAAACATTGGTCAATAGAAAGTAAATGAAAAGTACGTAGGTGGTTCAATGGACTCACCTTGTCGAGTGGACAATTGGTGATCATGGACTATCATAGGATCTCTATCTAAATGGGTATCATAGGTTGTCGTTGAGGCATCATGAGTGCTATGTGGGATCCTCTACTATACAAAAGACAAAAAGTGATAAAAGACAAATGTAAGTGTCATTTTCACTATTTATGAGGTATGAACTTTTTAAAACCCTAATTTCTACATTTTCTCTTCAATCATCCATATTTTGAGTTGGAGAACTTTGATTTCTGCATTGTTGGTGGCATTGGAATCATGATTTAGTTCTCTTTCTTACCATATATTCCATGATGTGCTTTGATCTTATATCAAGCCTTGTGGTGATAATTTGTCAGCACCTCTCTTCATAATTCGTTGTGGTAAACATGATACCCTATTTCACCTCACTAATTAGCAATCCAAAATAGGGGTCATATAGCTACCTACAAATTTCATCACTTCCCTAGTAAGCATTTAGGTAATTTTGTGATTTTATCTAACAAGTGGTTTTGTAGGGTGTGGTTCTGAATAGTGTACTGTAGATATCACTGGGGGCTTTGTTTGACACCTTATTGTTAGCAAGATCTAGGAAGGAAAACTGAGAGGGGGGTGAATCATTCTTCACTAGAAAACACTTTAAAATGAATCACAAAACATAGATCGGATAAGCTATAGTAATAAAATGGATAAGCAATTTAAGAACACAACACACAACACCAAGATTTTGACATGGAAAACTCGGTTAAGGGAAAAACCATAGTGGGAACCTATCCACAGTAAGATGATACTCTGAAGTCGTATGTCAAAATATTACAATGGGGAATGCATATGCATTTAGGCACACTTCCTAGAGCTCACTGCTCAAATATAATGGTCCAGAAGACTACAACCCTCAGGGAAGTCTCACTAACTTACAATAAGATTCAGACTAAAATCTGGAAGGAATTAACTAAAAGAATAGAATCTCCAAATGCCTAATTACAATTCTGGTTAAGCACATATGCCTGCCCTACAACACTAATCTCACCACAAACTCAACATTGAAGGATAAATCACTTGTTCACACAGAAACCCCTCTCTGATAATGCAAACACAACATTAACACCTAATTTACATGAATATATCATCTATATATACAACCCATCAACCTTGATAACAAGTTCGGCTAAACCCTCAACCCTTAATTACAAAATTACATCACACAATACAAAGATCAACCACTCAACCAATATAATAGTTTATATAACATAACATATTCCTAAAACAAATTCCCAAATCCACAACTCGATCGAAATTCATGCCAAGATCAATCGCTACATGCTACACCACCCATAAAACTGCATAACATGAAAATAATAACTGGATGATAGAAACCACCAAAAAATTGCACAACGATCAATGCAGATTGCCAAAACAAATAAGAAATAATTAAGAAACATCAACAAGCATGTTATAATCATTAGGAACAACTGCACCAACATAGCTTATCAAATCTTCATCGATCAACGTCTAAAAGCTCAAGAACACAACCAATCGACAATTGCCATGAAGAAAGATAACCTGTGGAACACAAAATCATGATCCATCCAAAAAGAAGATACACAATACGATCCAAAGCAATATCCCAAAAACTCAACACAAGATCTGATCACATTTTAATATACCAATGGATATACCGAACTCTATAAAATAGTGATCAACAAACCAACACTACAAACCAGATCATAAGATTTTTCCAATCTATAATAACTAAAACAAATCATAGGAATATGTTGACATCAATGACAACAACATATCCTAGCAGAAGCAATGACCAACAATATCGAAAAATCTCCGCCTTTGGCATTGATGGCAACATATGAATGTGAAGAACAATCAATGCAAAGAAAGAAGATATCTCCAGCAAAGTCCCCCCAAGATCAAGACATGAAAGGAAGTTTTTCACATGATCACTCCCCATCTTTGACAATAATGCCAAAGATATCAAAAAACAAAATTCTCTTTCTTCAAATATAGAAACATGAATCTCTCTCCCCCTGAAATACATAACCAGATGAACAAACTACTCCACTAGAGGAGCAACACCAACTCACCAATCCATATAAAGAGATAAAGCTTCGAAGACCACCAGATTGATGCAACTTAATGCATCTAGTTCTCATCTAGAGAGGTGGGTACCCCTAACTTGTGTCTAAAATAGAAAAATGTATCTGTAGGTAAAGGCTTAGTGAAATATCAACTATTTGCTCCTTTCTAGATATATACTCCAGCTTAACCTTCTCTTCATTGTCTTGCTCTATCAAGTAGTGATATTTGATTGAAATATGTTTAGTCTTTAAATGTTGCATCAGATCATTCGACATGTTGATGGTACTAGAAGTATCATAGTATTTAATGGTAGGCTCATCATAAATAACTCTAATATCCTTCAACATTTGATTTATCCAAATTACATGAGTGCAATTACTAGCAGCAAAAATGTACTCATCTTCAACAGTAGATAAGGACATTGAATCTTACTTCTTGCTAGCCTATGAAACTGACTTCTTACTAAAAAAGAATGCTCCATCGGTAGTGCTCTTTTGGTCATTAACATCACTAGCTCAATCAACATTAGTGTAGGCACATAGCATAAAATCTGTTGGAATCCAAGAACACTGAGAGGATGGGGGGGGTGAATTGGTGTTCTACCAATGTGATCAATTTTAACCTTATTAAAACATTCATACAGCAGCTGGTATATCGATACATAAAGAATTGAAAGAAGTAAAGCAACAAATAAGCCAATCCCCTAAATGAACAACATAATACATAAAATTATACATGGAAAACCTCAAAGAGGAAAAACCATGATGGGTTTTGTGACCCACAATATCAATTCACGAGCCATATGAAGAGATATTACAAAATATAGGGGCTTTCACTTGCAAGAAGGCTTACAACCTAGAGAACACTACTCAATCACAAAAGGAGGATCACTAACTATATACAAATCCAAACTTGAATCTGGAGAAATGAGTGAACTACTAAGATAGCATCTTCTATGCTAGAATATAGTTCCAGGTAAGCTCTGTCTGGTCTATTAAGAAACCCAAAACCCTTTACCGGAATAACCCTTTACAAAAATATACTCATATACATAATCTCTGTGATATTTTTTGCATTTCCTTCCTAATACATATTCACATGATATTGCATTCACATCTCCATTACTATTTCCACTATCAAAATGATATAATCCAACTAACCTATATACCCTATACAATTTAACATGCCTTATCTTGGCTTACAAAGATATTTACAATATGAATATACATGTTGGCTAGATAACATAAATACATGAATATCAAAAACAATTGCCAATGTCGGATCCAAAAGATGTCGGCCTGCATTGTCGATAACCTAATAATTCCTTCTACCCTATTAGTGCTGATGTCGGTGAAGTGTCTATCGGTGGAGTGTCTGTCGATACACAACTAACCCAAAATATGAAGTCGGAACAAGATACCATGTTGCCATAAATGAAAACATAGTGAAAACAACCAATTGAGTGTCAATTGCCAAAAATCTCCCCCTTTTTATTGATGGCAACACTCATCTAAAAAATGGTCATGGTTTCATCTATTGGTTTCATCCTGCTTGCTCCCCCTGAGCTGAATATTCTTCAATACAAAATACTCCATACTTCCATAGATTTCCATCTATATACTCCCCCTAATGCATACAATTCCCTTTTTCTTTTTCATATCTATATAACTCCCGCTTTGACATCAATGCCATCAAAATTTCAAAAAGAATGCCAAAGATCCAACTGTACAATGAGTATCCCAAAAATATCTTATCGAAGCTTAACTAATTTGAATTTTTTTGGATATGCCTTCTCCAATAGCTCAAGATAAGTATCCCAACCAAATTTGAAAGTGCCAAAAATAGATACAAGTCCATTTAGTATATGAGGAAATGATTCTTTCTCACTTAACTCTATCAGTGTGGGCTTCTCAACCATATCCATACACTCCATCTTATGTACACTGAGTGAATCCAACCGGGGACTCACCAAGTCTCTAAGAATTATAGCTATTCTTATGAATTTTTCTTTTTCCTTCTCAAGAACAGAAATTTGGGCTTCCAAAACCAAAATTTGACCATCAATGGATGTAGTCAATGAATTCAATTTATCAAAAGACTTAGCTATGCTTGCAATTTTCTCCTAAAATTCCTTAATCTTCTTATCCACATTAACTGCAAGAACATTTGTGTTACAACATACTCTGTATATATTTGTACACCGATTCAAATAATTATCTATCAGTTAAATTTTTTGATCAATCTTCTTTCTCTCAGATTCAATTACTTGATCAAATGTAGTTCTTTTTACCTATGTAAATATCTCTAGGGCTTGCTGGTTTAAAATCTGTTGCAAGGATTGAAAATCCTTTGAAATATGCTCTATAATTTTATTAAGCTTTTCGGATGGGCTCACTTGTCTGTTAATCTTGCACTCTGGGACTAGTCTTTGCAGTGATAGATTGATCAATAATCCCTTTATCCATAGATCCCTCTTTCATCAATTTTTGTGCAGCCATCATCATGAGTTCAGTAGGAATCGTCTCGGTTATGTTTTTATTTACAACTTGTGAGGTATTAATTGAAAATAATGATGGACCTACTACTAGTTCCCTACCAGATTCACCTTTCTTCTCCTCTGATGATTTATCCTTTATAGTTTCCTCACTTGCACTGGTGGCTTTGCCACTTGGTGTAGTCTCTGTAACTGTCAGTTCCTCTGAAGGAACTATAACCTCATCCTATACATCTATATCTAGAGGACTATTGTCCTCAACATTAGCATCTTGTACATTATCAACCTTTTCACTCTCTTTTTTTTGTCGGTATCTCAACATTATCCTATATATTTGTATCTATCGAGGGCCTAATTTACTCTATCTTAATGTTTTTGAAAATTAAGGGTGAAGCACCCATAATACCCTTTCCCTTTCCTTCAATCAAGGTGTCTACAGTGTTTATTTTTTATTTCGATGAAGTTAAGAAACCTTGGTTTTCTTCAAATAACTTAACCCATGCCTTGTGGGTCTCCTTTATTATCTCATTTATGCTTCCTAGCATTGGTCTAGTTATTCTATGTTTGTTGTTAAATATTTTTCTATCTGTCACCTCAAGTATCCTTTCCATTTCCTTTCGAGTAATAGACACAAACAAATAACAACTTGAATTTTTATGTGCTTGTCCTCTTGCATTGTTGATAGTCTCCTAGCATCTAGCATATCATACAATTCTACCAGTATTTGGTCTTCAATTTTTATCAAGGCTTTCTTATAAATATCCAAATATAACAAAACTGCTTCCTTTACCTCTCTTTGTTCATCATTATCTAAATGATCATAGTAAAACTATACATTCTTTAACATGCCATCCTTAGTTATTTCATCTACTAACTCTGCACAAGTTTTTGGTGGAATGATAGTTACATTACTAGATTGAATACTCTTATCAATGTCATTCTTGTTCTTTCTTTTTGTAGTACCGAATGGAGATGAAGGTTTTACTTTTGGTGCTTTCTTCTATGCCTGTAACTTGAATGTAACTTTCCTAACCGGTTTCTTATTAGCCTCTACCTTGGTTTCCTTTGTTTTCTTCCTTATAACCCTTTTGAATTCCAGGGGTGTATCATCCTCAGACATAAAATATATTGTGATAGACTCAATGAACACTTCTGGTTCTTTTCTCTTCCTTCCTTTCTTTGGGACAACATCAATTAATGCTTTGATGTCCTATGAAATCTTTTCTACGAATTTGCTTGCCTTACCTTCCTCCCGTCTTTTCTTCTAGTTGAACTCTATTTCAACCTCTTGTGTCTTTTGTTTAGCAGTACCATAGGGCTTCTTAGATACATCAACATGTGCATTGATCAAGATATTTGCATAAGCATCAAGGATTTGTGCATCAATCTCATGGCCCATTTCCTCAATCCAGATCTTTCAGGGCTTAACTACTTCCATAAGTGTTTCATCTTTCTTTACCATGAAGCATATATCAGTTGTGTATTTCTCGTCAATATGCCTAGGAACCCTTTCCCTAGATTTTATAGCCTTTTCGAATCCTTAAAAATATCCCCATACTTTATTATCCCTTTGACTTCCCAATGTAGCAATTTACTATTTCAATTCTCTCCCTACCGTGATATCAAATGCTCATTGTCTTTTCCCAAAAATAGGAATGTCATTCATGAAAAATAACATTAAGCAGACAATTAAGTTTCCATACTGGAAAGTCCTTTTCTTTTCACCTTTAATATTTCCTATGTTTATTAATAGTTCATCCAACATCCAACCACATAGATCCAATTTCTCATTTTCTCTCATTATCTTGTAAGCTGCGAAAATGTAGGAGCTAGAAAAAGAATTTCCTCAGTTTGACTGTAACCAATTATCATGCTACCAATTCTGATGTGTGTGTCAATAATAGTGCTTATTCTCATAGTTCTTTTGTCTGATGTTGTGCCAGTAATGTTGTTGACATAATCATTAGAAACCTTCTTATCTAGATGTTGCCCAAAATGTGGTAAACTAGTGATTGCCCTGATGGCTTCCTTTGTGTTATTGTAAGGTCTATCCAGCTAGATAAACTCTTCATGTACTGTACTTAAAACATACCTAATGATTTCATCTTTGAATTTTGTAATATCCAGAATGTCGATAAGCCCAGAGTTTTCAATATGGTTGTATGCAGGTTTGATCTTTCCAGAATCTCTCATAAGCTCTCTCATGTACATGCTCTTTATGTCAGATGTCCCCAAATCCTCAATGTGATAGTGTATGTATGCCCTAACATCTTTGACATACACAACTCCCTCTAGAACACAGGAAAATGCTTCAAATCTTCTAGGGTAGCCACATGTGGATACTGCTTGAAAATTGGCCCGGGTCAGTCCTTGACCTCTACAACAGTCAAATTTACAACAAATATAGGAAAAGATGACGACCCTACTTCCATGAATAAAGAAGAATACCTGTGAATCACTTCTGGTGAAACCCTAACAAACTCTTCCAGTCTCCAGTGAAATCGCTCAAGAAGATATTTGATAGCATTGAATAGCCTTTGATTGCTTTGAATTTCTCTTAATCACATTGAATGCAAGGTGATAAAAAATGAAGTGAATTCGACCTTTTATTCTCCAAGAAAAACCCTAATTTGTCATTGATATAAATGATTTCTAGTGAAAAATACCAGATCTCAAACAAAACATATCCATGCCAGATAAGCATCTCCAATGTCTAGAACATCTTCCAGAACCTCTTCCTGGGGCATATGCAACACCTTCATGAATTTTTCTTACCCCTAAGGCATCTGCCTTAGTTATCGGATGAGCTACCTATCGGTGCAAGAGCAACCTCCTCTAACGGATAAGTAACCAGTGCATTCCCATCTGCAGATTATTCTCCAGTCTTCCTGACCCATCTCTGGGTATGATCTTGTTGGATTTCATTAACCTTCTCTTTCCCTTTCTCATTTGATCCTCCATTTCCAATCGGTGGATTTTTGCTTCTACAAAATTTAGCAATATGTCCAACCTCATTACATGCATAACATGTGACATTGTTCTTTTAAATTGCTTTGCTAAAATCGGTATAATTGCTCAACCTACACTGGTTATCCATAAGTCCAAATTTTCCACATGCATAGAATTTAACATTCATTTTGCAATATTTTGTCTTATGACCATACTTATTATATTTAGAACATTGACCGGGAGTAGAATCAGGGTTCTAATTTGCCCTATTTCTACATTGCCTAGCCATGTGACCAAATTTATTGCAAACAAAACATCTACCATTAAATTTATAAGCATTGAACTGCCTTACCAGTTCCTTATGGTTTTGATCTTCATTACTAGTGTTGAACTCTATCCTTGCTCAAATCCAAGTCAACTGGAATCTCCATTCTGCCTTTGTCTCTTCAATAACTCATCTATTTGTGCCTAACTAATCTTGAATTTTTCTTTGTACTCACTTGTAATTATTGGATCATCTCTCAGAATTATCATTTCTCTCTCAAGCTTTTATTCATTACTATGGGATTGTACTAAATCAGTTCTCAACATATCATTCTCATGAACCAACCTACCACATTCTTCATATTTGTTCTTCAAAGATTCATCAAGATTTTCTTCATTTTTCTTTGGGTCATCAATCTCCTTTGGCATTCTCATAGTTATAGCTTGCATTTCATTTCTCATGACCATGTTCTCCTAACTCAATTTCTGACACTGTTCCTTAAGTGCATCTTTCTCTTCATCATCCTGATTTTGCAAAAGTTCCTTCCTCCTAGCTTGAATAAATGACAATCTCTCTTTTAGGACAAGAATGAATTCCTTACCAGAATTCAATTCATCTTGTAGCTTTAAATTCTTCAACGTTTCAACATCATAATCTTCAAGTGCCATCTCAAGTTGCTTTTCCAAACCCATATCCATGGATTCTAGATTTAGGATCTCCCTCAAGCTATTAAACTTCCTCCAAGGCATAAGGCTCTGATACCAATTGTTGGAATCCAAGAACACTGAGAGGGGTGGGGGGGGGGTGGGTGAATAAGTGTTTTACTGGTGTGATCAATTTTGACCTTATTAAAACATGCATACACCAACCATTATACTAATACATAAAGAATTGAAAGAAGTAAAGGAACCAATAAGCCAATCATATAAATGAACACCATAACACATAGAATTATATGTGGAAAACCTCAAAGAGGAAAAATAGGAAGGCTTATAGTTTAGAGCACATTGCTCAATCACAAAAGGAGCCTCATTGACTACATACAAATCAAGACTTCAATCTGGAGAAATGAGTGAACTACTAAGATAGCATCTTCTATGCAAGAATACAGTTTTGGTTAAGCTCTGTCCATTCCGGTTTGAAACCCAAAACCCTTTACCAGAATAACCCTTTACAAAAATATCCTCACATACATAATCTCTCTAATATATTTCTCATTTCCTCCCTAATACATATTCACATGATATCACATTCACATCTCCATTACCATGTCCACTATCAAAATGACCTAATCCAACTGGCCTATGTACCCTATATAATTTATCATGCCTTATGTTGGCTTACAAAGATATTTACATTATGAATATACATGTCAGCTAGATAACATAAATACATGAATATCAAAAACAATTGTCAATGCCAAATCCAAAAGATGTTGGCCTCCAATACCTAAACCATGTAGGCTTGCATTGTCAGTAACCTGAGAATTCCTTCTATCTTGCCAATGCTGACACTGGTGAAGTGTCTATCGGTGGAGTGTTTGTCGGTACATAACTAACCCAAAATATGAAGCTAGAATAAGCTACCATGTTGCCATAAATTACAACATAGTGAAACCAACCAATTGAGTGTCAATTGCCAACAAAATCATCATTCCTCAGATACCATAATCCATTGTCCACAGATCCCTTCAAGTATCTGAATATCCTCTTAACAGTAGTGACATGACTCTCTTTCAGTTTAGCTTGATATGTAGCATCCATACAGATAGCATGCATAATGTTTGATCTATTCTGAGTAAGGTATAGCAGTTCACCAACCATAGATCTATACAAACTCTAATTAGCTTTAGGAGATTCATCATTCTTAAAAAATTTACATCCAGCCACCATAGGAGTTCCAACTGGTTTGGAGTCATCTAATCCAAACTTGTTTAGCAATTCCTTCACATACTTAGTTTGATATATGAATATACCTTTTCCAATCCATGCAATCTATAAACCTATGAAAAAATTCATCTCACCAATCATGGACATCTCAAATTCCTTCTGTATATCACTAGCAAACTCCATACCCAAGTCATCATCACCACCAAAGATAATATCATCAACAAAGACTTAAACAATCAAGATGTTATCATTTTCTATCTTAAAGTACAAATTACAGGCAGCAACACCTTTAATAAATCCCAATTTCAACAAATATTTATCTAGTCTAGCATACCAGGCTCTAGGGGCTTGTTTCAATCCATAAAGACCTTTCTTTAGCTTATAAACCATGTTTCCATCATCCGATAGTGAAAATTGATCAGGTTTCTCAATGTATAGTTCTTCCTCAAGATAACGATTCAAAAAGGCAAATTTGACATCCATCTAATATACCTTTAAATCTTTATAAGTAGCATATACAAGCAACAATCTAAGAGCTTCAAGTCCGGAAATCGGAGAAAAATTCTCCTCATAATCAATCCCTTCTTATTGTGAATATCCTTTGTAGACCAATCTAGCTTTATTTCAGACAACTTCACTGGCTTCATTCAATTTATTTTTGAATACACATTTAGTACCAATAACATTATTATCCTTAGGTCTAGGCACAAGTTCCCATGTATTATTCTTTTCAACATGATCTGGTTGTTCTTCCTTAGCTCTCATTTAACTTTCATCTTTATAGGATTCAACAACATCTTTAGGTTCAACTTTAGAAATCAAGCCTACTTCTTTAGCAACTAACCTTCTTCTAGTCATCACACTTTTATTCTTATCACCAATAATCTAATTTTCAAAATGATTCAGTCTCACATATCTTGGAGTCTTTTGATTGTTCTGATTCTCAATTTACTACACTCCTTCACCAGTAGCAGCAACATCTAGACTAACAGTCTCTACCAAATTATTCTTCTTAGACCCTTCAAGCTAAATAGGGGCTAAAACAATGTGCTTACCATCATAACCACACACTATGATCTCTTTTCCAAGGTTCTCATCCACCTTCACGCTTTCACTTTCTACTATCTTTCTCAGTCTCTTATTGTTGCACCAGTAGGCCTTTCGCTTTGTAGAATATCCCAAGAAAATACCTTCATCACTTATAGCATCAAACTTTCCTATATCCTCATCTCTCTTGATATAAAATTTGCTACCAAATACTCTGAAATATCTCACAATAGGAACATGACCAAACCAAAGCTCATAACAGGTCTTACCAATATCTCCTTTGATGGGAACTCTATTGAATGTGTAAATAGTAGTATTAGTAGCTTCTCTCTAGTAGATCTTTAGAACATTTCCTTCAATTAGCATAGTGCTTGCAACATCCAAAATAGTTTTATTCTTCCTCTCAACAATTGCATTATGCTGAGGGGTTGTAGGAGAAGATAAATGTCTTCTAATCCTATGCTTCTCACAGAATGAATTGAACTTACCGGAACAAAATTATCCACCTCTATCAGATCTCAGGACTTCATCTTCAATCCAAACTCAATCTCAACCTTATCTTTGAATATCTTGAATTTATCAAATGCTTATGATTTCTCCTTCAAAAAGACAACCCACATCATGCTAGAATAATCATCAATTAGCAGCATAAAATATCTGTCACACTGCACACTTCTAACTTTTTTAGGTCCACATAGGTCAGTATGCACAAGATATAGCAATCCTTCTAATGTATATTGTTTGCTTCTGAAAGAAATTCTTGTTTTCTTAGCCAACTGACATTCCTTACATACCGGATTAGCAAGCTTAACAATCTTAGGTGGATCTCTAACATCATGTGTAGAACTGATCTTAATCATTGAATCAAAATTTACATGACACATTCTCCTATGCCATAACCAAATCTCATCAATCTCAGCAATTAAACAACTTTTCTCACTAGCATTCAAAAGAAAAATGTTACCTCTAGTCTTAGCTCTAGATGCAATCTCTATACAGTAGGAATTTAAGATCTTGCATTTACCATCTTTGAATTGTAGATCATAACCTTTATCAACCATCTATCCAACACTCAAAATATTATGTTTCAAAGCTTCAACATAGAAGACATCATCAGTGTTATGCTTACCATCAAAAGAAATAGAACCTCTCCCATGGATCACACAAGCTTTGTCATCTCCAAATATAACCATTCCACAATTATATCTCTCCGTACTCACAAATTTTCTCTAATCATTTATATGATCTAAACAACCACTGTCAATCACTCATCCATATTTCTCTTCAACTTAGCAGCTAAAGCTTTCTCCTCACTAGTACAGCTAGTGGAATCAATAGGTACAGGCCCATCTTTCTTAATGGAAATAAATACAACTTCATCTCCTTTTGATTCTTCATTTGTAATACCTTCATCAACAACATAGTAACAATTCTTCTAATTCCTATACTTCCAGTTAGACTTTTAAGGCTTGTCATACTTCTCATGCTTGTCATATCTATCATTCTGATCATGCTTATCAAACTTATCATGTCTATCATACTTAGCCATTCTCTTTAGACATATAGAATCAAAATGTCCTATCTCATTACAAGAGAAACATTTCGAAGGAAACTTTTCATCATACTTATTGACAACTTTAGGCAATCTCTGGGCAATCAATGCTTCAATTTCATCCATCTCCCTTTCTTGCTCTTCCATCTCTCTTCTCTCTCTTTTATATCTTGATATTTTGCATTCATCAAGATCATATTTCTTCTTACCGGATATAGATGCAAATTCTCTAGATGTTGTCTTAGAATTTCCATGTGATTGTCCAAATTTGCTTAGCTCAAATGTAGCAATCTTTCCAACTAGCATATCTCTTGTCACTATAGTCACACTCTGGATCTCATCAATAGTAGCAACCTTACGTTTATAGACATGAGACAAAGATCTCAGCACCTTAGCAACAATTTCATCTTCCTCAATGGTTAAACCAACACATCTGATACCTAGGACAAGGTCATTCACCTTAGCCATGAAAGAGTGTATGTTCTCATCATCTCCCATCTTGAATGTCATATTTTCCTTTTAAACTTTGCAACTTAGCAACCTTTACATGTTTATCACCTTCATACGAAACCTCAAACTTCACCCAGATCTCATGTGCGGCCTAAAGTTCGATTACATTTGTCATCGCAGAGTCAATCAGGGCACTAAGAAATGCTTCCTTCACTCTAATATTGTGTTATGCTTCATTAACTTCATAAGAAGTAGATGGTTCATTTTGAGGAACACTATCAACATACTTTGTAATCTTCCAATAATCTTCACCAAGACATTTCAAATGAACTTCCATCCGGTCCTTCCATATCACTAATACATTTGGCCTAAAATTACAATGAAGGTTTCTGATGGAGAAGGTATATTGTGACCAAATTTGATTTTTTTTGGTTTTGACGGAGAAGGAATGGGCAATAAAATTTGTGTTTTTTTGAAAAAGTGCCCACGTTCGTCGAAATTCTGATGATGGTGGGCATTACTTGAAAAAAAAAAGACCAATTCATTTGATAAAAATTTATCCCACCTCTTTGTCTCATCGACCTCTGCCATATTCACAAAAAAATTGGGCATTACAAGGTGGGAAACAGTTCTGAATTATGGTGCCACCCTGATCTAGTTGAAGAAAAAAGGTAGGGTAATCAATCAAGTCATTCAGAGGATGTTTTCTTGAAGAAAAAAATGTTATGCTTGTGATAATGTGTCAAATTTGGTTTATGTAGTGATGAAATTGTTTGAATTTTACATAGGAGGTTGCATTTGTGTTGGTTGATGATCAAGTTTTATCCTTCTTATAATGAATTTTCCTACTCATAGTTTTTTTTTCCCTAGCTCATATTCATTGTCTGGTAGAAAAAGAGATAAATAAGATTGATTTGGATGGTTGATCAAATGAAATGATCAATTATCCTCTTTATAGGCATAACCTCTTAGGGAAGACCCTAATTAAGGAGCGGGATGACCTAAACCTGCATGATCAAATAGGGAAGAACCACAGATTGTGCCACTCTTGTATCCGACATCTGTTGGAAGTGGCCTAAATGTCAGCTCTAGTTGAGGATCTTACCTTGGGTATGGATGCTAGTATATATGGTTGTGATAGAAACTCCTTGCTGCAGGATCATCAGACCATTGTGTAGTGATTGAGTGCCATTTTTTGTTGGTATTTTGGAAGGGAGGATAAGTGTACCATGATAGGAAGGTGGTATAAAATGGAAGCTGAGAGGTATAAGGTTATGAGGTGTGGGTTAGGATAAGATAAGGAGGTAAGTGATGAAGGATGTAATGGTGAAAGAGTAAGCTAGGATATGTTAGGGGTTTGGAAGGTAGGAAAGTGAATTGGGGGAGATAAAAGGATGTGAAGGATGGAATGGGGTTAGGTAGGTGAAGTATTAGTAAATGTGTATGAGGTTAAGGTTTAGGATAGGATGTAGGAAAGTGAAGGAGGTTAAGAGAGGGGATTTGAAAGGTAGATGGAAGGTAATAATGATAGGAAGTGAGGTAAAGGTTATAAGGTGTGGATTAGAAAATAGGGTGTAGGAAATGGAAGAAAGGGTCATCCATGTCGTAGTGCTTCAGGAAGAGCACATTCACATGAGGGACAAGAAGAGTCATTTCATGTCATAGTGTACCTCCTTAAACCTTCCACCAACACCAAACTCAATACCAAACTCTTTCTCAATCTCATTAATGGACTAACTCAACTCACTATCAAATTATGACTGTCAATGCAAGGTTTAGGATAGTAGTAATTAGGATCTTATAATTATGGTGGGGCCTAGCCAACATAGGTTTATATGAGATAGGGGTAAGTTCAACAGTGATGTGTATTAGATTGTCATCAAAGTTTCCTGTTAGTGTTACTTTGTATCAACATTAACCACTTATTGTCATTTGATTATAATCAGTTTGTTATTTCTTATAAGAATTTGCAGTTTTACCATAATTTACATAACCTGAATCTAATTGTATTATGTATTCTTGAGATTATGTGCAGATATATATATTTATATGTTATGTCTGGCAGTAACGTTATTATATTTTAATGTTGTTTAAATAAATAGGTAAAATTTACCTTCTTAACTTAATATGATATTAACTTTCATTGACTTGATTAAGACCATATTAATTTATATTCAATGATGCACAAATCTTAATTTAAATATGTATATCATACTGGCTGATATATACTCTAATGCTAACTTAAGAAATTCATACTTATACATACCTGACACTGAACTTACCCCTATCTTTATCCCTACTTGTAGACTATCATTATTCATCTTGTACGCTTTATAAACTGTGGCATTAAGGTTGTCCTATGCATTATCACATGACTATTTTTTCTTGTTCTTAGGGTTGCCTATTGCTCTAAACATGATTAGGCTTTTTCACTATGTTGACTACCACCTTTAATGGACTTCCATCATGAAGACATATCACTATTGCCCTCTTTGACTGTCACAAGATGACTAAAATGTTTTCATAGGTGACTAGATCTATTAATGTGAGTTCTCTTCATAATATTGGTAATTGTCATACTTTTATCGTAAGGATGCCACCTTAGTAGTAGTGAGAGAAAAAAAATGATCACCCCATACCCAAAACATGGTGATCTTGCAAGCTAAGGATTAGAACAAAGATGGAAATATAGTGCACAATTAATTCTATAAGAGCCTTCATCATCATGGAAAAGACAAGATAGAGTTGCAGACCAAGTCTTTTGCTCAATTATCCTAAAGTGTTTTGGTGTTTTGATATTTCTCTCTTTCCTGTTTGATAGTGAACATCCATTTTACTACTTTATCTCTATTCTTAGATTTGGTCTAAGTCTTATATATATATAATTTGACAATGATTTTATCATTTTGACTATGTTTCCAACGAAAATGATGGGCCATTTTTATTTCTTTTGAAACATTGAATCTATAATAAATATTATCAAACACAGTAGCTAGTGATGGCTCTTTTTTACTGTTTTTGCCTATATGTTGCCCTCTTACTAGCCAAATATATAGTCTCTCTACTTGAGGATTCTTCATGACTCATCTCACTATCAAAATCAACTTTTGGGTTTTCTCTTCATGGTATTAAGGTTCACGATTTTAGTTGTTCTATTATTTATTCCATGGATTGATCTATCTTATTGTGTATAGACTACTTATTACTATTTTGTGGCTATCTCTATTTTATAGGCTTTGTCCTAATTTTTTCTCTTTGGTTGGGTTGTCATTGAGATTTACATTTCAAATCTTTGCCCATGGCCTCACTATTATTAATTTGGCTAGGACTGTTATCACTTGTACTTTTCCATGTGTATTTGGTTCTTATTGTGTATCATCTTCTCATGACTTCTTCAGGAGGCTTTGTGTCTACTCTTAACACTATCCTAGAAGATATTTGCTATATTTTCAATGAAACTTGGCTTTGTTTACTTCTTATTCACTATTTTGTTGGTGTATCTATTCTTTTCTACGTCTTCTTTTAATGTGTGCTTCAAAGTGATGTGTTTCTCACAATTCTTTTCCTTAGACCTATACATAAGGCTTGTCATTGTCATCTACATATCGCAGTTATACTATGCTCTTAGACTTAGGCATATTTGTGTATCCTTGCACATTTACAAATGTGTGTGAGAGTCATCGTGAACTAGTTCTAGGGAGGTATCTAGTAGAGGAAGCTTCATAACATCACAGTTTGTGTTAATATGTTCCAAACATATATGTAAATAAAAAATTGACAAATATAACTCAATTTTTAAATGGTTTAATGTTTCTAGAACATGTTAGTGTATGATTTCATCATGGGAAAATATAATGTACTTGATCATAACTGATGTAACAAATTTGTATCTTTGAATGCCTTGTTCCTTGATTATAGATCTATCCTCAATTGATTTTAATTGCTTGATTGAAAAAATGGCAGATGTGGGTTGGAGTTTATAGGGGTTTGAAATGAGAAATAGACTTGTATCTATATGCATCTTGCACCTTTTCAAATTGATCTTTTGTAAAAGTCCAAATTTGGAGAGGAAATTCCTACTATTTGCGAATCCAACATTTATCTTTTAAATTTTAGGTCCAATTTCCATAAATAAGGGTTCCTAGGACCCTAGTCCTAGAAAATTGAGCCATGAGGAACATCATGAATAAGGAATGAACTAAAATTATGGAAACATTCTGAAACCCAAGTACAATTAGGCATAAATAAGGCACAACCACTAAAGTGAGTCCAAACCTAGTGTATATTTATAAAGAGATACAACTTATGATGCAATATTTAGCCCCCTCTTAGCAAGAGTATGAAATTATGCTCATGTACTCTTGGGAAAATATGTAGAAACCAAATATTCTGAAACCAAGATATTGAAGAGTCAAGATGACTACAAGTTTGGAAAGGTGGTAGCTCCCAAGACTTATGATATTGTCAATCTACAATATTGAGATAAAAGGGAAGTACAAAGTGAGCAATATGAGTAAAATTGGTAACACACATGGAGCATGCAAAACACAAAGTTATGACATTTAGAACTAGTAAGATTCATATATTCTCACTAGGAACCATATCAAAAAGATAATGGATAGATCAAGGACTAGTAAGATCCTTATATAGTTACTAGGAGTCATGCCAGAGACACATAAAAGCATGATACCCAAGTTAGTAAGATCCTCTAATACTTAGTCATAGACCACATTCTAACAATAAATAGAAGGTCATATCTTGGTAACCAAACTAGTCCATGAGTAGTAGCTCAAAATTTTATCAAAGCTAGGTTAGGTTAGGAGCCCCAAGAACCTATAATGTGTCTTATAATGAGTATTGAAAATAATCTACACTCAAGCCAACAATGGAATGGTAAGAAAGGGGATAGTAGCTCAATGGTAGAGAAATTTATTAACAAATAGAATGCCTTAAGTTTGATTCCTATCTATTTTATGAGTATTAGCTTAACATTTTCATGTGTAAATAACATCTACTCCCACCTCTACCATAGATCCAACTTCCACCATTTCTCCTTCCACAACCTCTAGTCACCTTCATGTACCAAAGCCACTAGTGCCACACCTTTAGTACTTACATCCTTCACTTATCATCCACCATATGGCCTATTTATCAAATTTATTTCTTCTACATGTAAAAGCCATATGCACAAGATGGAATGACAATTGGTAGATGTAAAAGCCATATTGTAGAACTTTTGCTAAAATCCTTTCTGCTAGTGCCAAAATGTGAGGTTTGTAATAGGATGCAACATCCATCAAAGCATAATAGAGATGAGATTTCTAACAAGATGGTAGATCAAACAATGTAGGAAAACATCAATTAAAAATAAATACAAGATTGCAGTTTATAGAGTTAACTTAATTTTGTCTTTTTGTGGCATTGAATTTCATAGTGTTTTAAAGAAGATATCATAGTTTTTCCAAAAAATGTCAAAACCCTGCCTAGTGTTTACCGAGAGGAGTAAATAGTGTATAGTTTGGTCTCCCATGCATATAAATTCACCCAAATGTGTGCGAATACCTTTTTTCATGCTATGTATCATATTATGTTGTGTGTAGGGCTCCGAATTGGATTTGGTACGTGTTTGGGCATGAGGACAGTCTGATATCTCTATGTATTAGATAGTAAAAGGTAGTAAGAGTGAAGAATTTGTTGGGAAGACCAAGCGATTGGTATTTTAAAGTGGTTGATGATAGAGAGAGGGGTGAGGGGACCCTACGCAACCTTTGAAAGGGTTTTTAGATCAAAACCAAATGAAATAGATTAAATTTTATGACTGTCCTAAGGGTATTGATTGTCATAGTCATGGTTTTACTAGTGATATTGTTTTTGTTTTGATAGAGTTGTGTTTGTAAACCCAAGTGTGAACATGTAATGGAGTCATGAGATGTCTTAAGACTACATCAATACTTAACAACAACATAGTGTGTAGGCACCTAAAATATGAAAGGACTACATATTGGAAGGCGCGTGTGATGATGCCATGAAAGGTCTAATATCCCTATGTATCAAACTGAGAAAAGAAGTGAAAGACAAAAGAAAATGAATTGAGAAGGAAAAAGGTTGAATTTTCTAATGTTTGTTGTTGAAGTGATGTGTGGGGACCCTGCCAAGTCAAATACCTTGTTGTATTTTTGAAGGGTGGAAAAAGAATAAGCATTTTATTTACCATCCTAATAGACCATCCATCATAAAAAAGTTCTAGAGGAAGGCTCTTTCTATTGTAATACCAAGTGTGTGTTCATAGACCTTGTGTAGGGTCCTCCAAGCCTAGAGTAAGGAGTTCGAAGCGTAGATACATTTATTTGGCCTTGTGGCCATCAATGAGTGTTGACCCAATAGGATAAGTCTTGAGACTGAAAATTTTGGAAGTGTAGCATTGTTGAGAGCCAACACTTATGTGTGAACCCCATCTTCACGTATTATGATTAGTTGCCATGATACTTCACCATATCCTCATGGTTTTGGCTCAATTCATATTAGTGTGTTTTGTTGAAGAAACATGATGTGAGAAGTTTGATCCAGAGGCAAGGGTAGAACTCAGTATTTCATATTAGGACAACAACCGCATTGATTAGGCAAGTTAGATAAGGTCCCTCCAATGTTTAGGATACACAAGGGAAACATTAGTCATGTAAGTATGCATGAGCATGGGAATGTATAGTGTTAGGTCCCAGAGACAACTGAGAGGGGGGGGGTGAATCAATTATCAAATAAATTCAAACCAAAATAACTTAACCAAACATAATGTTTAATACCGGTAAACCAAACTTTATATTGGTAAACAGTTTATTAGTTAATTGCAGTACCGGTAAAGATTAATGCATGAAACAAAAAGACAAAAACATCCACAACACATGACACCAATATTTATATGTGGAAACCCTGTAAGGGGAAAAACCGCGGTGGGAAACCTTACCCACAATCATATGGTACTATTGTAGATAGTATGTGTATACAAATGGGGTTTGCACATGCAGAAAGTCTAAGCACCTAGAGCTCACTGCTCAATCACAAATGGGAGTCACACTGACTACAATTGGATGGTTAAATCCAATGATGATGTACTGCTCAAAATAGCATCTTAATATACTAGATTCAGTATTGGTTTAGTTCTGAGATGCCTTCACAAAAACCTTGCTTCACCTTTAGATGATGTCTGCGTGTATAGCTCTACTTAATCTTACATATATCTTACTACAAAATCCTTTTCCCAATCACATGTCAATCTTACAAATAAGATCTTACATATATACCATAACCTAGGACCAATTTTAGTAGGTTGACTCTAAAAGATATTACAATAAAATTAATAAATCAATGACCGATGCAATAACTGATACAACATGTTGGCTTAATGCATTTATAACAATAAAAAATCATCTCCAAAGCGTGCCATGCTGATCTGGAATAGATAAGCCTGCCAGTGCTTATTCTAGACCTATTTGTCGATAACAACAAATATACAAATATGGATATACCAATGAACAAATCTCCAAGACAAAGTGTCCAAATTATGTTTTCAAATGACCAAGTGTTTTCCATGTCATTCCAAGTGTCGGTGAACATTATATCCTATCGGTGTACTAGATACCGATGACTGTGCATAAGTTACTTGCTTGCCAGTGAACATTGCCGATTCTCCAAAGTGCCAGAGTTGATAAGTGTTAATAGGTGTTGACATCAATGGCAAAACCATATCAACATATCCAAAATACCAATAGATAGTTGTTTTCCTTTTAGAATGATTTGGACAGTATTTAGAGGATCCTATAAGGAATGACTATCACCATACTCTCGATGACTTCACAACATTGATAATCAATTCATATTAGACACTCATGGATTACCCCAATTAGACATTAGTCAACTTAAGATATGATACAAGGATTGCATACCACAAAGCCATTAGATATGTTTTGAGATGAAAAAGAAGAGTTAAATGGTTTTGGTTCAATTTGCATAATTTTTATGTTCAAGAAATTTAATTTGGTATATTATACTGAAATGTGATTTCATAACTAACATTTCAACTTCTATATAACTAGTTCTATAGCCCAATTTTCTTGCCTGTGAAGAAAGACCATGCCAGACAATATGAACGAACAACAAAACAAGGAGACAATTGCTAGATTGTGGTCTAACTTGAAAATAAAAGGTGATGGAAAATGTTATTGTCCCTACAAAATTTGTAAGGGGTTAAAGACTAGAAGACTTCTAATCAAAACAACTAAGAAACATTGTAGGCTGTATGGTCACATTAAAGGTGGACATGATTATCTGTTAGGATTCCCACAGATACTGAGAGGGGGGGGGGGGGGGTGAATCAGTATCTAACCGGTATTTAGAATTTCTTAACTTAAAACACGTAGAGCATATTATAACAATGTACCGATATGCAAGAAATAATGCAATAAATAGAAATGAAAGCAACCACATGAAAATCACACCATAACACATTGATTTAATGAGGAAAACTAGTGTGGAAAAAACCTCGGTGGGATTTGTGACCCACAATATTCACTTACTGGCCAATAAGAGAATATTACTTACAAGAGGGGCCTGCACATGCAGGAAGGCCAATTGCCTAGAGCTCACTGCTCAATGGGAAGTCTCACTGACTTACAATGTGGATTATACAAATCCAATGTCTTGTACTACTTTACAATGGCATCTATACTGCCAGATTAAATACCGATTTCTACTCAGCTTCTTACATAAACCATTTAATCTATATTTCGCATAATAGGTCTACCTAATTATTTTTCCTTATTCGTTCTGAAATGTCCTACAATGACTTCTTATATATATAAGTCATTTTACAATGATATCAAGTCGTCTTTCAAAGTTTTTACAATAATAAACAAAATATAATATAATAAAAATCCTATCGGCCTTTGTGTCGATATGCTTCCTTTCTCTGATGGTGCCAGTGGTCTGAGTGTCGATGTAGAGTGTGATTTGCTGATGCTGGTGTAATGCCTTGCTGGTGCCATAGGATTGTAAGGTTTCCATCAATGACAAAACCTTCAATCACCTTCAATGTCTCATTGGAGTGTGCATATGCCAACAATCTCCCCCTTTGGCATTGATGGCAACACTCATGAGAAAATTCAAAAGTGTATCCAAAAATGTGAAGTCCAAAAGAAGTTACCAAAAATGTGTGTGCTCCCCCTGAGCATATGATTCCTATGATATTGGATTTTCTCATACCACTACTCCCCCTTTGGCATCAATGACAAAGGTTGTCAACATGTCAATAGAGTTGTAGTCTCAACCTTGTACCTATGTGGTCACAATTTGAAATAGATCTGCCAAAATTAAGTTTATACTCTCCATAAATTTCTTACTGTCTCTTATTGTTGTCTCGATTCTTTGAACTGTACTGGTGAGGTGCTGCATATGCTTTGTCAGTGTTCTTTGTCCCTGTACAAGTGCCTTAGATATTTCCTTCTGCATGAATGCTAGATAGTCCAATCTTGGACTCAGTCTTAGTCTCAAAATTTTTGCCTTATCCACTATTCTCTCCTTTTCTCTTCCCAACTTAAGTAACTCATCTTGAAAATTTGTTATCTATTGTTCAAAAACTGATAGTGTATCCGATGAGTTAACAAATTTTTTTGCAAGTTTATTGATTTCATCATGTACCTTTCTCATCTGCTTATCTATGTTAGTTGTTAGTAGGTTTATCTTGCATATGTCTTTGTACAGAGTTTTGAACTCTTTCAGTAAATTGCATAGTTCTGGTAGAAGTGTGTCAAATTCCCTTGTACACTTCTTTATCTCATCTTCAAAGAATTTTTGCTTTTCAAGTTTCATCTTATCCTTTAATGCCTCTTCCTTTACTTGCTCAATTGTCACTGTGTTCTCAGTGATGTACTTGGAAAAAATGTCAATTTGACTTAAAGAATCCTTATTGTCTATGTTGCACTTAGGAGTTAGCCTCTTCAAAATTGGGATTGTGTTATCTATAGCTTTATAAGCCTGTGAACTACAATCTGTTATCCTTTTCATAGAATATAAAAGTACTTTTGTTACATTTGTTGATTTATAACCTACTGATGAGGAACCAACATTCTGAATTCCGCCAGTGGAGGAAGTAACCAGGCTTTTTGTGACCTGTGTGTAAAGCGGAAAATCGCGATCGAACCCTAGTTGCTCTCCCCTCTTCCAACTCCAAGGAGAGAGAAGGGAGATTCACTAGGGTTGATGGTTTTCACTTAAGGGAGAGACTTTACATTCAAAAGAGGGGTTGAAACCCACAAGATCCAATCCCACATAATGCAAGATTGGATGCTAAATGTGTTTCAAGGGTTAAGAAAGCAAGGCTACCCTCTTTTGTAAAGAATGTTGATAGAAGAATTAAGCTAGGAATGCATAGAAAGTGACAAAGATTCGCTTATAAACTGAGATAGGGATATAGGATGAAGTTGCGGACTTGGAATTAGTAGTAAAATGTCGATATGGCGCTGTCCTGCAAATTTGAGCAAAAGTTGACGGGACGATGGCGCCCGGCGTGCACACGGTCCTCTGAAAAATCCGTGAAACGAAGGGGATCTGTTCGTCTCTGCACAAGGATTCTAGATCTTCAATTTCAGCCGCGTACCTGCAACCTACACACAGAAAAGCGAAGACGATTGAGGGGTTAGGGATTAGGGGTTTGCCTTTAGGTCAAACCCCGGTTTTGGAATTAACCAAGAAATGAGAAATTGTTGTAAGTGTAAAATGTATGTAATGTAAAACAAGTACTAATACCTTGTTGTAAGGATGTTTGTATCCTTATGTGTGAAGGTATAGATGTTGTTGTTTGTTGTATTGTTGTATGTTGTATGTAGCATGTAGTATGTGATCTCCTCTTCAATGGTTGAATCCTTGTCTTGAATGCAACACTTAGCCTTGAATGGAGACTTAGAATGATCAATTGCTTGAAGGAATGCTTGAATGCTTGAATGCTTGAGTATAGTTTCCACACCTTTTCCATCATATTCAAATGAGAGAGAAAATGTTGTTTATATACTTGTCAATTAGGGTTAATAGACTGATTTTCCCGACCTTAGGCTGACCAAGAAAGTTAATTTTCCAATTTGCAAACATAAAGACTCGAAGTCCAAAAGAGACCAGGCCCAAAATAGGACCCAGGGACCAGGGCGCTGGGCGCCATGGTCCAGCACCCTGGTCCTGGGGGACAAGGGCACTGGGCGCCCTGGTCCTAAAGGACCAGGGCACTGGGCGCTCTGGTCCCACCTCCTAGGACAACAGGGTGCAAAGGAGGTTCAGGCCAGGGTGCAAGAAAATGCAGTTTTCAGTGTCATAATCAGGTTTCGGGGTCTCCATTCAGGTTGCGTGTTGCGTCACCATCATGAGGACTGAAATGCAGTTGAAATTGCAAGTGTTGCAATTTTAGGACGCTACATTTAGCCCCCACTTTAGCGGGAGTATAAGCGTACGCTGATACTTCCGGTAAAGTACAAGGAAACAACATTGAAAGACTTTCACCACATCAAGGAGGCAAGATACACC
The DNA here is from genome assembly GCF_030272615.1 of Cryptomeria japonica. Taxonomy (NCBI): domain Eukaryota; kingdom Viridiplantae; phylum Streptophyta; class Pinopsida; order Cupressales; family Cupressaceae; genus Cryptomeria; species Cryptomeria japonica. The sequence continues at coordinate 123,527,722 of NC_081415.1, read as the reverse complement.
AAGCTCCTAGTGGACTAAGGATCTTACGACTTCGATTGACAAAGTAAAAGGGAAGATCATGAGGGAGAACCATGACTGTCAGTAGTAAGGTTCCCTCACTATGAGTCATGCAAGAAAGATATCAAAAATTTTCAAGGCAAAGCTAAATTTGTCAAGAAATTTTCAAGTATCTTGAAAAGATATGAACGGGATGTATGCCCCCCTACATTAAAGCGATCACACACGCCTCACCGGGGGTGATTGCTTTAAGGTAGTGATACATATAAGAAATGAGAAAGGAGAGGAGCACGTTATCGCAAGGATTTAGCCCCCAAGTGTGAGATAAGCCCAAGGATAATAGACACAAAACACAAAGCACAAGGTGACTTCACTTTCCTCGGGGTCAGTATGCTGTATGATAATTCATGTATATATATCATATGTATGTATGCATAATTGTTCTTCATTCCCCAATCAAGGAAGGTCACCTAGAAGAAGGGAACACATGTGTCTTTTGAGTCAACATGAGAGAGATCGAGAGATCTCAATGCTTTGCATCGTCCTCAAGTAGACAACACTAAGGAAAAAAAATAGAAGAATGAGAATAACACATAGAAGAAGTAACGAAAGAGAGGAGGAGAGAATCTGCTATGCTAATGAAACTAGTCTAGCACGTCATCTATCCCCCGATCTTGCTGATCAATGTTTCGGGAAGGCAGGGAACACACTAGAGGAGGAACATCCAACACAGCAGATGGAGCTATCACAAGATCCAAACAAGGGCTATGTTCATATCCCAAGCCACAGTGTTCTTGTCTAGGAGCTAGGATAAGTGCTTTAGAAAATTCATTAGATAAATGGTTATCAATATCAACAAGTTCATATTCACTATCAGAATGAACAGGAGTAACATTTTCATCATGAATAACATTTTGATCTAGATCATCATCAAGATTTATAAAAATAGGATCTTTAACTCGCACAGGATCAAGACCATCATGCATCTTATGTTTAGGAGATTTAGGCTCAATTTCCGGCTGAGGAGAAAATGGAATAATGCTTGTTGAAGGTGTTTTTGGGGATTGCAAAGTTTGAGCTCTAAGACGACGCTTTCGTCGGCGTTCACGTGCAGAACGATTTTGTCTAGTCTTAGTAGGAAGTGGAGAAGATTGAGGAGGAGGAATGTTCTCATCCTTAGCACTTGGGTGTTTAGGTTGTGGTCTCTTAGGCTGAATAATAGGAGAAGAGGAAGGTCTCTTCTCTCTATAAAAGGAAGGAGGAGGAACTGCTCCATATAAGGGAGGAATATTTGGTTTAGGAAGGAGACCAAGTCCATCATGACGAGGAGATATAGGCATAGTCACATCCATAGGGGTGGGTTGGGAATCTTCTTGAGGAAAGACATTAGTTTTATCTTTCAAAGGAAGAACCTCCTTCACAAGAATGATAGGAATATCAAGTTTGGGTGTTCTAGGTTCACTTAGAGATAGGATCATATCTGTTTTCCACTTTTGATAAGATTTGAAAAGATGATCACTTCGCGGAGGAAGAGATTGGAATTGTTTAGGCCAAAAGTAATCTATAGGAACACTAGAAGTTCTTTCAGCTGGTTTAAAGAGACTATGATTGATAGTAACAACTTCACCATTATGGGGAAATTTCAAACACTTGTGAATAGGAGAAGCAATAGCTTTCATGGAAGATAGCCAAGGATAGCCAAGCTTCACACGAAATTGTTCGGAAGATGGAATAATAGCAAAGTTCACATCAAGGGATTTGTTATGGACCTCTATAGGTAATGTAATAGAACCAATTGCAGGAGAAGAAAATGCATCAAATAATTTCACAATCACATTTGTTTTGTCATAGATCACTTGATTCAATTGCAAAGTAAAAAGAAATTCTTCAGTAATAACATTAACCATGCACAAAGAATCAATAAGCACTCCACGGCAAGGTGTATTCTTGACTTTTGCAACTATGTATAAAGGACCATCAGGTGCCCTAATGGTTTCACTGGAATCAAATGTGATGGAAGGTTCTTTAGGGATTTTATGCTTCTCTACAAAGTTAATCACATTCGGAGTCATAGACACGAGATCATCAGGTGAGACAGAGGAATCAGTAGTATCAATCGCATTAGAGGTATGAGAAGGTAATGGATCAGTAAAAATCTGAAGATTTTGGTTAGGAGGAGCTACAGATGTGTTTCCTTTATCATGCACTCTAGAAACAAAGATAGTATTATTATCAATCAAATCTTGAATTTTACCCTTTAAAGAAAAACATTTTTCAGTATCATGCCCAGGTTGACGATGAAATTGACAAAAAGATTTGTTATCAAAATAAGGTGAAGTAATCTTTGTAGGATCAATTTGCCTTATAGGAGGAAGAGTAAGCACATTTTGTTCCAATAACTTATTCATAATACTATGCAATGATTCATTCAAAGGAGTAAACTTTCTTTCTCTCTTGAAAAACTTAGAAATAGGAGACACACCTGATGCTGCATTCACATTGTTGTTGATGATGTTTTCATTGAATTTAATGGACTCTCTGTTCGGTTTAAACTTCCCAAATGGTTGTTGACTACTATCACCCTTATCACTCGGAGTCATAGGATGTGATTGTTCCATTTGACTCACAGTCAGTTGATAATTGTGAAGAGTTGCGCACAACTGTTGGAAAGAAGTAAACTCAGAAAACAGGAGTTTGTCTCGAATATCTTTTTGTAAATTAGAAATAAAGATTCTTTGAATATCATTGTCAGGCACTGGAAAGGAAATTTGAGCATACAAATGCTTATATCTACCAATGAAATCAGTCACTTTTTCTTTAACACCTTGTTTACAATGCATTAAATCAATCAAAGTAACTTTAGGACTTATATTGTTTTGAAATTGTTGAATGAAAGCATTTGCAAGTTGTTCAAAAGAAGTAATAGAATAAGAAGGCAATGAGCAATACCATTGTAGGGCTTTGTCTCTTAATGTTCTAGTAAACAATTTTGCAAGAAACCTTTGGTCATAAGCAAAATCAGTACATATTGTTTGAAAGGTCTTAACATGTGTTAGAGGATCACCCTTACCATTATAAAGCTCCAAATGTGGAATTTCAACATGTTTAGGGGGAATAGCTCAAACAATGTCAAGAGAAAGTGGGCTCGCAACATCAAATGTGGGCACACTAAACTTAGATTGATTCATAGAGGCAATTTGTTGTTGTAAAGAAGAGACAGTTTGTGCAAGATTGTTAATGGTTGCTTCAGTCGAAGAGTTCATATTAGACGTGTTAGATTGTGATGGAGGTGTTATGTTATTGAAAGAAGGTAGAGAGTAAGGTGGTGGGACACTATGATAGTTAGTCATAGGAGATGATTGGACAAGAGGAACACTACAAGGAGGAATGGAAGGGTTAAATGAATTGACCCCTTGTGTCGTGTTCATTTGTGGAGATATAATAGGAACACTCACTGAAGGAATGAATGAAGAAGTTGGATTGAATGAAGGAAGAGGGTTGATTGAAGAAGAGGGATTGCCCCCATGACTGGTGATCATAGGAGGAATGTCTTGTATTGAAGTAGTCATTATGTTTGATGTAAAAGTAGGTATACTAGCAATAGGAGTCACCAAAGGAATAGAATGATTGTCTTGAGTAGGAGGTTGTGTATAACCTAAGGTTTCGGCACAACTTTTCATAGGCATCACATTTGAATCCACAATGTGTGCAATACCACGCAAAATATCAATTCCATTCTTATCACTTTGAAGCATACGTTTTAGACCCTCAATTAAAGGAAGAGCTTGACTATCAGGGTATTCTTGAGACATCCATTGTCAAAAATCATCAAATTGGTTATCCAATTTTGAAAGTTGTTCTACAGAAACCTCATGGAGAGCTTCTTCATCATTAAGAGGATTAGAGGAATTACCCATGTCCTCGTTAAAAAGACCATTCAAATTAGGTTCCATCTCCTCAGTAATTAAACCTTGGAAGGACTTAATTCTAAGGCTTCGTCTAACGGGAATAGTGTAAGTAGGGCTTATTGTTGTAAAACTCATGCACTAAAGAGAGAGAGAAGATTTTGATTTTTAAAGGTAGCAAATTTCAGTAAAACCAGCCAATCTTCCAGATTTAAGCTGTTAAATACAATCAGGACAATCTCCCGAAATTTCGGAAAAAATGTCCGGGACCGTGGCGCTCGGAGTGCACACGGTCCTCGCAACTTTTTTCGAAATTTGCAGGGATGAAAGTTATGATGATTTTACAGCTAACCTGAAAAAATTGAGTGATTTTACGATCTGTAGATAGACCAAATTAAAGTTGCAATCTCAAAATTGAACCCTACCAAGATTGTCGAAAAATGCAAAATTTGAATTTTGAAAAATAGAGGGAAACTGAAATTTTGAATTTTATGATTTTAGAGGGAATGTTAAGAGCAATGCAAGTTTTGAAATTTGAAAATTGACTCAATTTCACGCAAAATTCAATTTTGAAAGCAGAAATCAAAGTTGTTGTAATTAAGCACTTAATTTCAAAAGTCACAAATTGCAAAAAATTTGGATAAATCACTGAAATTTCGAATGAATGATAACACACTTTTCAGATTTAGGACTGTAAGAAACACAATTTTGACACAAATTCCAATTTCAACAATTTTTGAATGATTAGAAGCCTCAATCAAAGCAATCGCTAGACCAACTTTGACTGTAATTTTGAAGGTGTTAAAATTGATAAAATCAGCCAAAATTCTGGATTTTAGCAGAAAAATACAGTAAGATCTTGCTCCCAAAATTTCGGAAAAAATGTCGGGGACGATGGCGCTCGGAGTGCACACGGTCCTCGCAACTTTTTTCCAAATTTTCAGGGATGAAAGATATTGTGATTTTATTGCGGAATCCAAAGTTACAGCTGATTTGGAGATGTTTTGATCAGTGAAATTGTCGGACAAAGGTTGAATCAAGAGGGTTTCAAAAATTAGGGTTTTGACACTTAACCACTTAATTTTCAAAATTAAAGCACAAATATGAATTGATAATTTGTAATAGAAGGGCATAACTGAAACAAGCATTTAACAATTAAACATTTCAAAAGTTTAATTACTTAAAAAGAAAATTTAGGGTTTTTATGCAATTAACCTCTAAAATTTTGCAAAAGATCAAACATGGAAATGTACCCAAGGAATCCAATCTTCAGATCTAATTATGAATAATCAGAAAGGATGTTCATGTCGGGTTCACCAAAATGTAAAGCGGAAAATCGCGATCGAACCCTAGTTGCTCTCCCCTCTTCCAACTCCAAGGAGAGAGAAGGGAGATTCACTAGGGTTGATGGTTTTCACTTAAGGGAGAGACTTTACATTCAAAAGAGGGGTTGAAACCCACAAGATCCAATCCCACACAATGCAAGATTGGATGCTAAATGTGTTTCAAGGGTTAAGAAAGCAAGGCTACCCTCTTTTGTAAAGAATGTTGATAGAAGAATTAAGCTAGGAATGCATAGAAAGTGACAAAGATTCGCTTATAAACTAAGATAGGGATATAGGATGAAGTTGGGGACCTGGAATTAGCAGTAAAATGTCGATACGGCGCTGTCCTGCAAATTTGAGCAAAAGTTGACAGGACGATGGCGCCCGGCGTGCACACGGTCCTCCGAAAAATCCGCGAAACGAAGGGGGATCTGTTCATCTCTGCACAAGGATTCCAGATCTTCAATTTCAGCCGCGTACCTGCAACCTACACACAGAAAAGCGAAGATGATTAGGGGGTTAGGGATTAGGGGTTTGCCTTTAGGTCAAACCCCGGTTTTGGAATTAACCAAGAAATGAGAAATTGCTGTAAGTGTAAAATGTATGTAATGTAAAACAAGTACTAATACCTTGTTGTAAGGATGTTTGTATCCTTATGTGCGAAGGTATAGATGTTGTTGTTTGTTGTATTGTTGTATGTTGTATGTAGCATGTAGTATGTGATCTCCTCTTCAATGGTTGAATCCTTGTCTTGAATGCAACACTTAGCCTTGAATGGAGACTTAGAATGATCAATTGCTTGAAGGAATGCTTGAATGCTTGAATGCTTGAGTATAGTTTCCACCCCTTTTCCATCATATTGAAATGAGAGAGAAAATGTTGTTTATATACTTGTCAATTAGGGTTAATAGACTGATTTTCCCGACCTTAGGCCGATCAGGAAAGTTAATTTTCCAATTTGCAAACATAAAGACCCGAAGTCCAAAAGAGACCGGGCCCAAAATAGGACCCAGGGACCAGGGTGCTGGGCGCCCTGGTCCTTCAGGACCAGGGCACTGGGTACTCTGGTCCCACCTCCCGGGACAGCAGGGTGCAAAGGAGGTTTAGGCCAGGGTGCAAGAAAATGCAGTTTTCAGTGTCATAATTAGGTTTCGGGGTCTCCATTCAGGTTGCGTGTTGCGTCGCCATCGTGAAGACCGAAATGCAGTCGAAATTGCAAGTGTCACAATTTTAGGACGCTACACTATGGTAGGTCTATTTGTGTTTGCATTTCCTTAAGCAAGGGTTTTTGTACTTCTCCTATTGCCAGTTGCACTGTTTCCTCATGAATCTTTTCCTATACGTGTTCTGGAGCCTTTTGCTCTTCTTGTTTCTCTGTTTGTTGCTTAGTCTCAGTCTCAGTCTCAGTCTCTACCTGTTGTTCTTTGTTATCATCTATCAGTTTCTCTTGTGTTTGATCAGTTTGCTCAGTTATCAGTGGCTCACTAGCCATGTCTGTCTTACCAGTTGTATCTTTATCTACCACAATGTTGATCTTTTGTGTATCAACATCCATTGTGTATAAGACTTTAGGATTAGGATTTATATCCTCTACATTCATACTTTCAACTGCTGATTGATTTTATGTAGTTATTGTTGTTACCGGTGGAGTGATCAAAGGTGGTGGGGGTAAGTTGTCTTTTACTTTGATACTAGGAGGTCGACCAACCTTTCCTTTACCTTTGTCCTTATCCTTCTGATATACCTTTATAGGTTTGTGGCTCATGTACTCTTCCTATTTTTCTTTTTCAACTAGGAATATTTCCCATGCATTTTTTGTTTCTTCAGTTACCTCATTGACACTTCCAACCATTAATGCAATGTGCCGGTGTGCAGTAGAGAATACTAACTGGTTTGCTTTTGCAATTAAATCATCTATTTCTTTAGGTAAGTTCACTAGGTAAACAACAAGTAATTTTTCTATCTTGATTTTCTTGTCAAGCTCTACAGCAACTTGTCTTCTTGCTTCCAATCTTTTAAATAATTCATCTGGTAGTTCATCTACCACTTCCATCAAAAACTTCTTATACATGTCCATGTGTAAAATAACACTATTCTCAACTTGTTCTTTTTCATCTGCTGTTAGAGTATCATACAATTTTTCTATATTCTTTAGTTTCCCTTCCTCTATAATTTCATTTAGCAATTTGTCAAGAGGGGCCAAGTTTTGTTGAGTCCTCTTCTTCTTCTTTGGTGTTAGCTTCTTCTTTGGTGTAGTTTTCTTAACTGGAGACCTCACTGCCTGTTGTTTCTATCTTGTTCTCCTAGGTGAATGTGTGGTTGCCGGTGGAGGATCTCTTTTCCTTACAACTCTTTTGAAAGTTGTAGGCATGTCATTCTCCAAGGAAGTGCCTACTGGTGATAGGCGAGTTTCAGGCTGTGGGGCTGCTAACTCATCCTTAGTGATACCGGTTTGCTTCAGTACATCTTCTTTAATAGCCTTAGCCTATCTAGAACCTCTTCTCACTACTGCTTCAACCTTTTTCACTCTTTTATGAGATTGAATTTGACTTTCTATGGTCTCAACACTACCAAATACTTCTTCCTTAGGTTCTCTAGGAGCTTCCAAAAGTGTTTTAGCATATATTTCAATGATAAGGTCATCAGTTTCATAACCCATTTATGTTACCCAAATTGTCTTTAGGATGACTGCTTCCATCTAGATCTCATCCTTATACTTGTCAATAATTTTCTGTGATAATCTGATTCTCTTCTTCATTTTGGCCTTTAATGCTTGAAAGTATTCATGGATATTCTTTTCTTTGTCTTCACCCATGTTATTAAATAGGTCTGTTAACTGTTTCCCTATCGGTATATCAAATCCAATTTCTTTATAGCCTATACCAGGAACCTATTTGGTTATGTGTAGCATCAAGCATACAAGTAGATTTCCAAACCTAAAAGTTCATTTCTTATCTTTCTTTATCTTGCCTAAGTTGTCAATTAACTCATCTTTTAACCATTCACAT
>NC_081415.1:123482987-123518987 GCF_030272615.1 Cryptomeria japonica | reverse complement strand
GTACCATATTCTTTTATCCCCATCAATCTTCCTGCAACACTGATCACTACAAAGGTACATCAACCAATCACACCTGCAATATTTAAATCCAAAGACATCCCAGTATGGTATATTAATCGGATGCTGGAAAGTGACTCAGAGACCGACTCACATGAGTGGGAATTTGATTCTGTACAGCTTAACACTTCAGATGAGGAAGATGCACCACTACCTCCGCCACACAAAGACATCCCTGTTTATGGAGAAGCACATATAAAGACCACTTGGGTTCCTAAACTGGAAACATCTTCCACAGACCCTACGTCTCATCCTATGCTTGATTCTGACAGGGAGAGTACCATCAATGACCTTCACCATAACGTTTTAACCCTCACTGATACCTCTAATGAACTTAACCTAATCGATAAAGTAATGCCCATTATTCACCCTGAACTCATCAAATAGAACCAACCAAATCCCCTATGCCTTGACTTCTTCCAAAACGATGAGGCCATCATTGACTTTTTGGAATTAAGGGATAACCTACCAAGCGGGGATCACAAAGCTGGATTCGCGGATGCCAAACCTTTCAGCTACAAAAATATAACAATAAAACATGGATCTTCCAGTGAAAACCACACTGTGGCACTGTTTGATCCAGCAAAAGTAAAAAGAAAGAGTGTATCCAATGGTGAAAACCTCTCTCAGGTGCCTGAGGATGAAGGGTTTGACATCCTCCCCACTAGCACACAACATGAACGATCAATGATTCTCATCGAGAAACCAAAGAATACAATGTGGGGACTCCTGAAAATCCTCATCTCATACATCTGGCATCTCTTCTCACTCTAGAGGAACAACCTAAATTTATAGAATTCTTCCAGAAGCATCAAATCAACTTTGCATGGTCCTATGTAGACATGCTTGGGCTTGATCCTGATTTAGTCATACATCACCTCACCGTAGCAGAAGGAGCCAAACCTGTCAAGCAGAAGCTTCGTAAGATGCATCCTCAAATTGCAGTACTAGTCAAAATAGAACTCAAGAAACTCCTAGATGTTGGTTTCATTAGACCAATTGATTATGCAGAATGGATCTCCAATATTGTACCTGTCGGCAAACCAAAAGGGGGCATCCACATTTGTACTGACTTCAGAGATCTAAATAAGGTATATCCACATTTGTACTGACTTCAGAGATCTAAATAAGGTATGTCCTAAGGATGACTTCCCCCTACCAAATATCGACATCATAGTGGATCTGACAGCAGGACATGCCATGCTTTCACTCATGGATGGCTTTTCAGGATACAATCAAATAAAGATCGCACCAGAGGACCAACATAAGACAACCTTCACATGTCCATGGGGCACATATTGCTGGAATGTAATGCCTTTCGGTCTCAAGAATGCAGGAGCAACCTATCAAAGAGCACTGACCACCATCTTCCACGACATGATGCATACTATGATGGAAGATTATGTGGATGACTTACTAGCAAAATCAGTCACCAGAGAAGGGCATCTCCACATCTTAGATAAAATCTTTGATAGACTAGAACAATACCATGTTCGGCTCAACCCAAAGAAATGTGTCTTTGGAGTAACCTCCAGGAAGCTTCTAGGATACATTGTCTCAAGCAAAGGTATTGAGGTTGACCCAGCAAAGGTAAAAGCAATCATGGACATGCCACCACCAAAGAATATCAGTCAGCTAAGGACATTACAAGGGTGACTTCAATCCATCCGAAGATTCATTGCACAACTGGCAGATAAATGTCACCCATTCACACACCTGCTACACAAGAACATCCGCTTTCAGTGGGATGCCAGATGCCAGCAAGCATTTCAGATGCTTAAAGACTATCTCATAAATCCACCATTGCTGATGCCACCAGATCCAAGTAGACCATTGTTACTCTATATCTCAGCAACAAGTACAACATTGGGTGTACTACTGGCACAACATAATACAGAAGGAAAAGAGTGTACTGTTTACTACATCTCTTGCACACTGGTGGGCTATGAACTCAATTACACGCCTATTGAGCGAGCTTGCCTAGCAGTAATCTTAGCAGCCACTAAACTGAGGCACTATCTGTTAACACACAAAGTACAACTCATTGCAAAGATTGATCCACTCAAGTATTTACTCAGCAAAGCAGCATTGACCGGCCACTTGGCCAAATGGGTGATGATTCTAAGTGAATTTGACATCGAGTATATAGACCATAAAGCTATCAAAGGACAAGTCATTGCAGATCAATTGGCCGATGCACCCCTCATAGGTGAACATCCTCTCATTTCCAATTTTCCAGATGAAGAGATATTCATGATCACAACAACACAACCATGGAAACTATACTTTGATGGTTTGTACACTAGGCATGGCTCGGGGGCGGGCATTTTGTTTATCACACCTCAAGGTGATAGCATCCTGAAGTCTTACAGGCTCACATTTCCATGCACAAACAACATAGCAGAGTATGAGGCCTTGATCACAGGACTCAGGCTAGCCGTACAATGGAAATTACAAGAACTGCAAGTATATGGCGACTCACAACTGGTCATTCGACAAGCAACTGATGAATATTAGACCAAGGATGATAAACTCATGCCATATAAGTAGATGGTGGACAAACTAAAGACATCATTTACTACTATCACTTTTGAGCAAATACCAAGAGATCAGAATCGAGCTGCTGACGCTATGGCTACCATCGCATCTCTCCTAGATCTTCCACAAAATTCAACACACTACAAGTTCTTGGTAGAACAGCTTTGGATTCCCGCTTATGATATCCCTGAATTTGAAATGATATGTCGCCTTGTCAGTTCTGAATCCCCATGGTACGGTGAATTCTACACCTATCTCTGCGATCACACCCTTCCTCCCAACCAATCGAATAACCAACGTAAAACCTTCATTCGCCAAACTGCTCGATATACCATTATTGCCGAAACCCTATACCGACGCGGTCTTGATGGTACTCTCCTTCGATGTCTGGAACAAGGTGAGATAACAAAGGCTTTGGAAGAAGTCCATGAAGGAATTTGCGGGACTCACTCAAGTGGTCCATCACTAGCCAAGAAACTCCTGCGCAATGGATACTATTGGCCATCTATGGAAAAAGATTCCTACTACTTTGTCAGAAAATACAAGAAATGTCAAGTTCATGGCGACCTGATACATGCACCAGCCTAGGAACTGCAACCAATCACGACACCATGGCCTTTCTGTCAATGGGGCCTTGACCTTGTGGGTAAAATCCATCCATCTTCATCCAACGACCATAAATTCATTATTACCGCCACCGAATATTTCACAAAGTGGATCGAAGCTGTTCCACTTACCCAAGTCACCGGCAAGTAGATCGCCTCATTCATACTCAAGTACATCATTTGCCAGTATGGTGTGCCCATGTCCATCATCATAGATAATGTTCTTCCTTTCAAAAATCAGGATGTCTGTGAACTTTGTGAGAAATTTCATATCCAACATCGCTTTTCCACTCCCTATTACCCACAAGGCAATGGTCAGGCTGAAGCATCCAATAAAAACATATTAAGAATCCTCAAGAAGATAGTCAATGATGCCGACCGTGATTGGCATGTTCAACTAAATCCAGCACTATGGGCATATCGAACTAGCATTCGAACCCCTACAGGTGCAACTCCTTATTCATTGGTCTATGGTGCAAAAGCTATCTTGCCTATTGAGGTTGAAATACCATCATTACGGGTTTCCTTGCACAATCTCATCGATGATGAAGCATATAGAGTATCCTGTCTTCAGGACTTAGAGTTACTTGATGAGAAGCGACAAGCTGCATACAATCACCTCAAAGCCTATCAGCAGCGCATGAGTCGAAGCTACAATCACCGAGTTAGATCTTGTACATTTGAGGTAGGTGATCTTGTTCTACGAGAGAATCCTCGCAACCAACCAAACAGAGAACATCAAGGCAAGTTTGAATCAAACTGGCTGGGCCCATATGTTGTCACTGCTATCTTCGGGTCCAGGGCATATCAGTTGGCTACATCAGAAGGAGAACCGCTCGCAAATCCAATCAACAAAATGCACCTCAAAAGGTTTTATACCTAAGCTGAACAGAGCATCAGGCTCCCCTGCATACCAGAAAATACCAAAAACATTCAGAAAAATGTCCTGAAGAAATACAAAAACATTAAAAAAAGTAAAGAAAAATCATGCATCCGAACGGTGAACAACCACTCTGGTGGCAACTTGGGTAAGTGCGATGGTGAAAACCTGGGAAACAGGCGCCACTCGTAAAGACAATGGCTCCAGTATCTTTCAGGCTCGTTGCAATCACTTCATACATACATCCATCCATCCATCAACCATGGCTTGTTATAAATCTACAAATCCAAGAAAGTACTGCATGCATCCTACATCCCGCTTTTTTATAGTCATGTCTAAAAACTGGGGGTAATGCCTTTAACCTATTGATGGAAGTGGATTCTACATTACTGGTGATTCATTGGCAGAAACATTCAAAAATGTCTCACAAAATCCAAAAACATTCAAAAATGTTCCACAAAATCCAAAAAAACATAAAAAAAACCATCAAAAAACATAAAAAAACATGGCAACACCTTGTACATACCCATCTGCCTAGATACAAAACAAACATTGACATAATACTCACACGATGACCATTTACCAATCAAACCACACAATCAACATCAACGAATCAAAAATTGTCTTTAACAAGGATGCATCCTTCCTTACCAAACCAAAGACAAAAGTGATGTTTTCTTTGACAAGAAAATTATGTTAAGCTATCAAATACTTGGTTGATTTGTGAATACAGTCATTCATTTATCTGTATCAGGATCTTTCAGCATTGTTTTGTATCGGTTGCGCATTATTTCCGATGAAGTTTTGGGGCATGTACTAATGGTGTCTACGTGGGAAGTTCACCAAGCTATGTGATCTTATACAAAATGCAGTCATAGATCATTATGGCTTGCTGACTACAATGTATACCTCGACCATATGAGCATGAACCATTACCAAGGATCCTTATTCTTTATTCTTTATGTATATACTGTTTGTTTGTAGGTACAATGCTCTTTCTTTGGTTCCTCCTACCTCATCCAAACTGGATAAAGGTTTTTATCTCTTAGTACGATATGCACTTGTCTCAGGATATGATCAGCCTAAGATCAAGGAGGACGACCCAAGTCATGCATGAACGGAGATAATCCTTGTGTGTTCTGCAAGCAATACTCTGGTCGACTTGACCCTTATATCAAGTCGTTTGTATTAACTTGCTATATAAAATCCATGTAAGGAATACTCAGGTCATCTTGAATCATTGTGTCAAGATGCTTGTATTCTCTGCCAACTATGGATCATCATTTCATCTCATCTGTTTATATATTGCATTCCGTTGCATATCACCCATCCTTTTCTTTCATTCATATGTAGGCTTTATATGCAAAAGTGACCATTAAAGCTGGTCTTGGATACAATCACGACCAAGTACTTTGATACATCATCAATGCATCATGCAAAGTCTTAAAAACCTTGCATTCCTCATGGTCATATCATCATCGCATTTAGGGGCATCTTGCATTAAGTCCATTCATGTCATTTTAAAACTTAATATTGCATATAGTTCATTTTTGACATTAGTTTTCATTAATCATTTGCATCATTACATCAATCATAAATAATTAGATTCATTCGCGAGATCAAATTGTCTTTGATTGTTTTAAATCATTTACTAGGCATTTATTTATTATCATTTATCTATCATGATTTCATCATTCTTTATCATTTAATATTGCATACATTCATTTATAGTTAAAAGGTGCATTCATTCATCCATTATTAAGTATCTTATTATGCTCATTTTAGGATTCATTTCATATTACATTCATTATCCTTTTTAATTGCATTAAGGTGTAGTTATTAAAACCATAAGTTATAGTACCATCACATTATCATTTTTACTTAAAATCATGTTTAAGCATTTAGAATCATAAAATCCATTTGTTTCCAAAACATGGGTTCATACCATTTTATATATATCCATTATACATATGCATTCATTTAAAAATATAAACATTTGTACTTTACATTTTGTTTATCCATATTACATTCATCTAAAAAAAAAACAACAACATCTAGATGCATATCCATACATAAATTCATTCATTCACCCATTGCATTAACATCATCGCATAAATTATCATTGCATAGGAAACACCAAAATCCTGTTCATACATCATCACAAGCATACATCATCATCATGGCATTACATACATACATAAAGCATTACATCAAAAATCAAATAAACTCATACATATGTAAACCTGCATTCATATGTTAGTATCCAACATCATAAATCATCATAAAAACACATGCATATAAGAAACATCTCATCAAATACATACATGTATACACAAATCCATCTAAGCAATAACTCATCATCCTGCATAAACATCCACACATATCAAAATGCATATCATCAAAATATGGGATCTCCTCATATCTATCATCTCATATATCAGAGTACAATGAAGTCTACAAAATCGGCTACCAAGAGCCATCCAAGATACAGTCCAATAAATAAACAATGATACAATACATATATGCAAAAATGCTCTCTCAAATGCCACTCTGGCCAGGTGCTGTACCACCACCACCATCGCCATCTTCTCTCCCACTGGTGCCTGCACCACCTGATCCATCTCTCTGTGGAGGCCTCATCGAACCCCCACTCCCTCCTGCATCCCCTGATCTCTCCCTCCGCAGAGGACCCATCACACCCCCACTGCTCTGCACCCTCTGCGATCGCTCTGATCTAGCCTGTCGCATCTGAGAATAGCTAAGAGCTTGCTGACTAACTGGTACCACCTGCTCATATAAACCCCGCCAGTAGTCTATCTCTGCTTGTGCTCGCCGCATCTCCCTCATCACCTCCCCTATAGGCCCCTGTGCTCTACCCCAACCCATCCTCTCTCCTGTAGCTGTGCTAATCTCTCCACTGCACTATCCCTCTCCCGCAGCACCACCGCCAGCTCTGACTCCCGTGCAAATAGCTGCACATCCCTAGCTGCCACCTCTGCCTCCAAATCCTCTATCCGGGTCTGCAAACGTACTATCATGTGATCTCGCAGATCTCCAGTGGCTCCCTCCCCGGTATCCATAGCCGCCTCACTTGTACCACCCTCTCCAGTAGTCCCCTCCCCTCTGTCCATCGGGATCTCCCTCTCCATCCCCCTCCCACTTAGCCAAACTCCTCCCTATATCAATGGTCCTTGTGATATCTGTAGAGGCAGTCCACCTCTCCCTCTCCGCTGACTCCGCATCCCCAACCTACCACCTCCTCCTCCACCTCCTCCTCCTCCTCCTCCCCCTGCCCTCGGTCCTCGACCTCCTGCCCTCCTCCGTCTCCGTCCCCTCTCATCCTCAAAATATGCGATCGGCTCTGTTGGATCCGATATCTGTAGGATCGGGTGCACTGCTCGGTACTGTGTATACTCATCGGATACTCTTGCATCCATGACCCTCGGTCATATGTCCCACGGTCTTGCCTGCAGTGTCCGGAACTCTGCTAGTGCCTGATCATATGGTAACATTGACCCCCATGTGTACCTCTCCTGAATAACCTGAGCATACTCTCCTGATCCACTGGGCAGTCCCTGCTGCCATCCAAACTGCCTCATCACTCTCCTGAGCACCTGTCTCTCCACATGGTACGAGGCCCTCCCAATGAGGAATCAAGTCATAAACACATACGACAATGCCTCTGCATCATCATCCCATGGCTCACACTCCAGGTATGGTCGCCATATGACTGCATTCAGATCGTCCAACGCCCACCGCCACCACTCTAACTTCCCCAGGTGGGGCTGACTCATCATGCCACTATACATGAACATATACAGCTGGTCTACTACGCAGAATCTCAAACTCACTGGTCGAGTTACTGGTAGGTGCTCTTAGGCCCAAATATGCAGCAGTGTCATGCCCACTGCTAAGGAACCCTCTCCTAGTAAACCACCTCATGGAGCTCTTGGTACAGGTGCGCCAGCATGCACAACCCCCATGCAAATCGCGTCCCCTCAGTCATCATCATCTCGATCACCTGCCCCCACCCCACGGCCAAACAATGTGATCGCCTATTAGGACAAAGAAACCTCCCACAATACCTGATAAGACTGCTGGAAGAGGCTCATATAATGCTGCTATCTCCTCCCAGGCAATGGAACCATCATCAATAAACATGTCCTCATCAAAAATCCTCTGAACTGCAAGGGTCCCCCAGGATCTGTCATATGTGACCAGCTCCCCTCGAGTCAAAATCCGCAAGATGCCCCACACATCCTCTAGGGTCACTGTCATCTCCCCCTGTGCCAGATGGAAGGTGCACGTCTCACTGTGCCACTGCTTTGCTAATGCTGTGATCAATCCGTGATTCATACGAATCACGGGCATGTGCATCACCTCATACAATTCAGTCATGACAATGCAATCAATCTCCGCCTCTGTCAATCGATCCCGCAACCCCTGTGTCGCAGGATGTCACTCGTGTAACTACAACACGCCTAACTCCTCCTGCACATGGACATTCATCAATCACCATCAGTTGTTTTGTTTTCAAACTTTCTTAAGTTTAAACCTAGACTATCAATAGATACTTTGATCAAGTATCTTCAGGTCTCAACAGGTAAGCAACCATGGCCACCTAGACTTCCACGGGTATTTTTCTTACAAATGACCTAAGTCTCATCAGGCTACTATGGTTCAAAACAACTCCCACTTCACATCGCCATCCATCCATCATTGGCATCGGGAGATTTTCTTCATCCAAAATGGGGCATCTCTTTATCCTACAACAAAAGCACTAGTTCCTCAACAATAGTGCTACAACCCTAACAAAAGCGCTCAATAGGCTATCCCATAGCACTCAAACTACAAATGCGCTAAAACAACTATACAGTAGCGCTACTTAAGAGCAATAGCGCTCAATTAAGCACTCAATAGCACTTATTAATTTATAGCACCTAAACTTACATGCAATAGCACTAAACCATTTCAACAACGCTCAAACAAAGGGGCAATAGTGCCATTGCGGCACGGTAGCGCTAGTTCATGGAACAAAAGCGCCAAAACCATAGTTCCAGCACTCTTGCTTTGACTCAACTTGGACTCAGCTAAAAACGTATCAAAAGTGCATAAAAATTAAAATTTCAAATTTGCGTACCGCTGGTCCGTAGTCGTCTGGGTGCTGGAACTGTCGGACTCGCTCAAATCTGTGCTCTGAAATCGGTATCGGCATCCTGACTGCTGCTCACTCCTCCAAAAGGTCACTATCAGAGCTCTGGTTTCACACTGGTCGCGGTCACAAATGATCCTGTTTTCACCCCATTTATACCCTTCGTCGTCACCGTAACTTCCCCCCGGCTCACCGCTGTGGTCCCCGTAAACTTCCCGAGCCCCTCATTTCTCCATTTTTCCCCCGTTTTCTTCTATTTTTCACTCGTATGGATAACTACCTTCTCTTCTAACACCCTGCCAATTTTCCTTCTTTTTCAAGAGATCACCCGATTTTTCAAAATTTTTCGGCCTATCTCTCGAGGGGGCATACCACCCATTAAATTCACATTTTATGGAGCATTTCTTCACACCAGTTTTTCTTTCTTTGAAACGACGCGATAAACCGCACAGTCTCAAAGAGGGGCAAATGTAGTCACACAAATCTGTCCAACTTAATTAAATAAATATTCGCTATTTATTTGATTAAAAATCCACTAGCCATCAGTTAATTAAATTAATATTTAATTAATTTATTCCCAAACATTCTTCTATTAATTAAATAAATTATTCAATTTATTTTAATTAATTCATTAAATCAAATTCAAATCAATTAAATAAATAAAATCTATTTATTTAATTAAATCCCCCTATTCCTCTTTTAAATAAATTAAATAAAAACATTTATTTAAATCATTATCCCCCCACTTGCATTTTCCTACAAATGCAACTTGCACACATTTATTGAAATAAATGAATTTTTATTTTAATAAAATCCTATTTTCCTTCACCCACCAAATCCACTTGCAAAATCTAATCCCCTTCTAGATTCTTCTAACCTCTTCCTAATTAGCCTAATCCATCCCCTAATTATTGTCACATTCCTAAGCAAAATGAAGTCACTTCTCAAAGACTTCAAAAGTCTTTGAAAAACATTTAATGCTTTGTGTGTTCAACAAATTAACCTCCAAAGTCTTCAAAAACCACTAATGGCTTTTACATGACCATTTATGGCTCTTACATAACCATTTATGGTTATTTCAAACTTGTCCCCCCAAGCATTTATTGCTTTGACCATATTTATCCTTCTTGCCTTTGCACAAGAGTTTATCCATTGGATAAAAGCTTTATTCTTTGAATAAAGAGTTTGTTCATTCAACTAACCTTGACTTTAACTCCCAAGGTCATATCAAGCATTTAATGCTTATTCCCTCCCCTCTCAATCTATTTCACATTGACACTTGTCATCTTGGGATTGGGTTGAAAGCCCTCACATGGATTTGAAATCATTCAATCTTGACCTTTGTTGAGATTACTCAATCTCAACCATCCATTGCTCCATTTTTCCTATAAATAGAGTCCATTTCTTCATAATCTAGATCCTGAAAACTTGTATGCATTTAACCTATAGGCATTTTAGAGAGCATTTAGCATAACAAACTCATGTATTGTCATTTTGGTTAAAATAAATCATTTTAGCATCAATAGCCTAATATTAGCTTCTTTATTTACATTTAGAGCAATATTTCAATCTCAATTCTCCATAAGCATCCATTGTACAAAAAGCTGCTAAGAGCTACACTATTTTGGAACTTGGAGAGGAGAGGAACAAGGGAGAAGGAGCTAAGAGCATGTTAGGAGGTATTTGGAGATGCCTCATCATATTTGCTTCTTTAGTTAAATATGCTTTCATGATTTTAGTGTCTCTTTTGATATGCCTGTTTAGATTAGTTTTTGATCGACTAACACTAACGGTTTCTTCTTGTGTGTGTTGTTTATCATTGACTAACCTTGTCCATTTTGCAGAGCATCAGTTTCAAAATGAAATCTTTGACAAGCGTAGGTTTGATTGACAAATCCTTTGACAAATGAGATTTGCAAACACTTGTTAGACTGTCAAAACATCCAAAACAAAACAAAAATAACAAAAAAACTCCTGAACCTGAAAAAGCCTTGAAATTTGAGTAAACAGAAATAGCAACTCATAAACTCTTTGTTTTTTATACGAGTAAACAGAAACAACAACTCTCTAAAAACTGCTAAAAAAGAAAACTCTCTGTTTTTTTTTTTATACGAGTAAACAAAAATAGAAACTCATATGACTTATTCTCTAAGCTCCTACGAGTTTTCTTAGTTGTTTTCATGCTAAAGCGGAATCTGCAACAAAAATTCACAAAAACTTGCAAAAAGAGGTTAAATTCAGGGACGTGAGTCCCACCGGGCATGCCAAAATGAAGATGGTAAAATGGTTAGCAAAGTGAATTCAAGTGGTTAGTGCACAAATAAAACATTAAAAGATATTAAAACATGAAACATGCATAAAACCACATAAATACATGAATAAAATGCATATACCTTGCAAACCTTTACCTCTCCCTCGGATTGAGCCTTTGGTGAAGTTGAATAGCGCCTCTCTCTTCAACTTGATCGGATGGGCTCCTCTTGCTTGCTTGATGTGGATGGCTCTCCAAATGTGCACAATATGATTGATGGGAGGATGAGATGGATGGATAAGTGACTAAGTGATGGATGAGTATGGATTTGGCTGTAATTTGGATGCTTTGATGACTTTTTTGAACTCAAATGGGGAGCATAAGATTATTAAACTTGGAGATGAAAAATAGAGGGGTGGAATCCTCAATTTATAGGAAGAGGAGAGGAAAAATGGATGGCTAGGATGGATTCAAGATGAAGGGCTAGGATTGCTTGTGAGCTCACACAAGGCCCAAGAGAGGGTGTGGAGACCAAGAGATATGCCTTAAATGCATTTCTTGTCTCCACACTCCTCAAGGTACATTGGGGAGACTTCCCAAGGTGCCTTGAGAAGAGCAAAGTGCATTGGGAAGACTTCCCCATGTGCCTTGAGAGGAGCAAGGGATATGACATTCCTTGAAGAATGAGAAGGAATTTAAAATTCTCCAAAAAGGGATAATCATGGGGATTGGAGGAATAAGAAGGAATTAAAAATTCCTTGGGAGAGGAGATGCCTAGAGGATTGTGAGATTTTGAAGATCTCACATTCACCTAGGAAAAGAACATTAAAAACTAGTGGTTGGATGGAAGGGACAAGGAGTTTACTTTGTGGCTAATCATCATAATTAACCATTAGCAACTTATTAGGAGGGGGATTAGAGGAAATGTTAGGTGGGATTAGGATTTATAGGAGGATTTGAATAGGAGAGAGAATGAGTGGAGGGAATTAAAAATTGGAAGAATAAGGTTAAGTGAGTTTACGGAGTTTCTAGAAGACTTTATTAGGTTAATGATAAATTAAGAAGATGGTTTGTAGGAATCATGTGGGTTAACTAGTTAATTGAAATTAATTAGCTAAGAGGGAGATTTGTGAGAATTCAATTTTTAGAAGAATAAAGAAAGGGATTGATTTATTAAATAAACCAGTCACATACTATAGTGACAATATCAATTATATTTAATTAATATTGAGGAGAATTTGAATTAACATAATTAATTAATTAATTATGTGAGGAATTAAAAATAATTATTTTAAAGTGTATAGTTTTATCTTGGGAATGAGTGAATGCATAGCATGAAGTGGAAACCGCATGATGAGTGACAAGATTCGATGAGTGGTGATCAAAGAGCGTTCGAGGTTGTTTAGGACAATGTGCAATGATTGCTATGTAATCCCACGGTCATGTTTGAACCGATTTGTTTGTAATCTCTATGAGATCTTAGGTTTCGTGATGTGTTACCGACCTATTGTTTTGCATATAAGATCGATGAGTTGTTTTGTAATAGTGTTGGAGATTTTGGTTAAGTGTCACTGTGATTGATTGCCGAACATGAAGGAGTATTTGAAAAATGTTTGAAGGCAGATAGGAGCATGAAAAGGATCCGATCAAGCAGAATAATGCTATTACCGGATCAACAAAAACCTTGTTGTTCTCTAACAATTACAACAGTTAAATCCCTTAATCGGGTAAGCTTTAACAGGCTTGGTGTTTTTTAAATCTTCTAACCAGGTGATCTATTAGCTTGGATTTTGAAATCTTCTATCGAGGTTACTCCTAACAGGGTATTGCCTTTAACAGGGTATTGTAGTCAATCCCTCAACCGGGTGGTGCTTAACCGGATATGTTCCTAATAGGAAATTTTTGTAAAGCTTCTCACAAGGCTTGGTTCCTAACAGGGTGACCTTCATAAGAGTTCATAATACTTGTGGGTATTCATCCCCACCGTGGTTTTTTCCCATTTGGGTTTCCATGTCAAAAATCATTGTGTCAAGTGGTGAATGGTTTTTGTGGTTACGTTTTGATATGGTTAATTTGGTTAACTGGTAAGCCCACTTAGATGTGTTAAGATGACCGAAAGTGATCTAAAATGTGCTATTACTTATGTTGGTAAAGTGTTTTGATGTTCTAGTTAAATGGTTTGTGAGTTTCAAATCTGTTACACTGTTATTTTGGCATACTAGTCAAATAGTAAACTTGACAGTGCAGTTGCAGTTGGAGTTTGTAGTACAGTGATTGAACTGGTTAGTTCAGTGATTGATTATTGAGTTGGGTTTTGAGTTTGGTGAAAGTTTAGTTTGTTTTCTATCTACTGATTCACCCCCCCTCTCAGTATTTGTTCAGATCCTTATTGATTCATCATATCATCAATTGGTATCAGAGCATTTCAGGTCCTCTAGTGTCTAAGCCTAACAACTTGAGGTAAAGATCTAGAAGAATATGATGAAGAAAGAAGGTCCAAAGTTCAATAGGGAATACTACAGAATCTAGAGTGATAGGATGAAAATCTATATTAAGAGTCTAGGAAGCCAATATTGGGAACATGTTGTTACCAAATATACCTTGCCTAGTGGGATTCTGTCAAATGATCAAAAGAAGGAGCAATAGGAGAATAATCAAGCATTGGAGGCCATTATCAGTTCCTTGTCCGATTCAAAGTGTGTTGATGTCCATGGTTTGGATACTTCTTATGATGTGTGGAAAAAACTTGAGGATATCTATAGCGGTGATGAGCATGTGAAGATTGCCAAAGAGGAGAGTCTGAGAGGTAAATTTGATGACATGTAGATGGTTGAAGGTGAGAATATTCAATAGTATGGTCAGAGGATCAAGGAGATAGTTGGTGAGATCAAAAGTGCAGGTGGTAAAGTGGACGATACCACAGTGGTTAGCAAGGTGTTGAGAACCTTTCTACCGATTTACACTATCCGAGTTGTAGCCATTTAGGAACTCAAGTCTATTGATAAATCAAAGGTAACTCTTGACTCCATCATTGGTAAACTGATTGCTTTTGAATTAAATGGTTATGATCGAAGTATTCAGAAATCAGAGTCTACATTTAAAGCTTTAGTTTCTAACCCACGAGTAAGGAAAAGTAGAGATGCTAGTCGCAATCATGAGTCAAGATCCAACAGAGAAGATGATGATGAAGACAATTTGGTTGAGCTTGAAGCATTGTTGGCCAAGTGGTTACCCAGAGATATCGGTAAGTACAGAGGTAAATTACCTTTGAAGTGTTTTGCATGTAACCATTTTGGATACATTGTAGCTAGCTATCCAAATGGGGACAATGAGCATAAACATGAGAAGTATAAGAATTACAAAGGCAAAGGCAAAAGAGATTGCCTCAATGTTGTTGATGGAAGAATCATAGATGAGGAGTCTAAAGATGAGAAAATGAGGACATTGTCTTTGTTTCCATTACAAAGGAGACATTAGATCACAAGGCATTAGTCTCTCGCATGAATAGTTCTGATGATTGGATTATAGATAGTGGTTGTTCACACCGCATGACCGGTGACCGGAGTAAGTTTCTTACTTTGAAGGAATTTGATGGAGGTGTTGTGAGATTTGGAAATGTCTCACCTTGCATGGTAAAAGGTAAGGGAACCATTTCTCTTAATGGAAAGAGCAGTGCAGATGATGTCTACTGGGTTGAAGGATTGAAACACAATCTTTTCAATGTTGCTCAATTGAATGACATAGGTTATCTACTAGAATTCAAGAATAGAATGTGCAAAATCTATTAAAGAAAAGGTGAATTGATTGCAACTGGAAAGTAGACAAAAGGTAATCTGTTTCATCTAAATCCTAAAGTCAACAACTATTTAATTGCTAAAGTAGATGATAGTTGGCTTTGGCATCAGAGATTTTGTCATGTAAACTTTGATAACATTGTCAAAGTCAGTAAGTCCAAATCGGTAAGAGGTTTGCCTCAGTTGGACAAACCGGTGAATGCTCTGTGTAAGGAATGTCAATTAGGGAAGATGACATCCTCAACTTTTAAGAGCAAATCTTTCTCAGCAGAACATTTGCTATATTTGGTTCATACAGATCTCTGTGGACCAACAAGGACTAGAAGTATTCAAGGTGATCGTTATTTTACGATCTTCATTGATGATTGCTCAAGAGTGATGTGGGTCACATTCTTGAGGGACAAAACATAAGCCTTTAGCAAGTTTAAGGCTTTCAGGGCCTTAGATAAAAAGGAAAGTGGTAAGAAGATGAAGTGCCTAAGAACTGATCAAGGTGGTGAATTTACTTCAGAGGAATTTACTAGATACTGTAAAGACAATGGAATTAAGAGGCAACTTTCTGCACCTAGGACACCACAGTAGAATGGTATTGCAAAGAGGTACAACCAGTCAGTTGTTGAAGGTGCTAAAACTATGCTAATACAAGGAGGCGTTGCTAAGACTTTCTAGAAAGAAGCTGTCAGCACAACTATCTACACTATGAATCGGATATTGGTTAAAAGAGGTAAGGATAAAACTCCTTGTGAATACTAGTATGGTAGATCACCTAATGTCAGTTACTTTAACGTTTTTGTAAGTAGATGTTTTATCAAGAGAGGTGACTATGTTGGTAAGTTTGATGCTAAGAGTGATGAAGGCATATTTCTTGGTTACTCCACCAAGAGAAAAGCCTACAAATGTTACAACAACTGGACTAAAAAGATAATTGAAAATGCTAATATCCGAGTGGATGAGTGTCCTAAAGATACATAAGAAACTAGTGAGGAGAAGAAGGAAGATGAACCTTACATTCTGATTTTGGAGCCAGAACCAAGCATATTGAGTTGAAATATCATTTCTTGAGAAAGAAAGTGCAAAGTAAAGATGTCTTACTGGAGCATGTATCTACTAAGGAACAACTAGTGGATATCTTTACTAAACCATCACCTAAGGCTTCTTTTGAGTATCTTAGAGGTCAGCTAGGGGTTGTACCCCTACATGAGGTCAGTTGAACAGATGTGGAAGACATCAGTCCTAGAGCTAATTGAAGAATCTTGAAGTAGGATTGGTGTAGAGTAGAGCTACTCCACAGGGGGAGCAGGAAGTTGCTGAACAATGAAGTAGGACACTATGTGTTTTACTTTCACTTTGGCATTGTTGTTAAAGGGGGAGAAGAACTGTAGCCAGTTACCAGGTGAAGACATGGAGACTCAGTTGAAGGAGAGTACATGGAAAAATGTAAAATAGGATTCCTATACTTGTGTATGTGCATTACTCTCAATCATCACAATAAAAGGGTATTGATATTTGTATTGCCATCAATGCCAAAGGGGGAGATTGTTGGCATTTCATGAAGATTGCATTAATGAAGTTTAAGTGTTGTCATTGATGTCAATTGTAACCGGTAATGGAGTTGTATTGCAACTGGTAGTGATGCACTAATGCAATTGGTAGTTGAGTAGTGATGAAAACTGGTATTACTATTGTAGCAGTGAGATCAACCGACAACCCTACCTATTGATCTCAATGCTACAATAGTGTTTGAACCGGTTAGTTCAGTGATTGATTTATGAGTTGGGTTTTGAGTTTGGTGAAAGTTTAGTTTGTCTTCTATCTACTGATTCACCCCCCCCTCTCAGTTGTTGTTCGGATCCTTATTGATTCATCATATCACTAATTGGTATCAGAGCATTTTAGGTCCTCTAGTGTCTAATCCTAATAGCTTGAGGTAAAGATCTAGAAGAATATGATGAAGAAAGAAGGGCCAAAGTTCAATAGGGAATACTACAGAATCTAGAGTGATAGGATGAAAATATATATTAAGAGTCTCAGAAGCCAATATTGGGAACATGTTGTTACCAAATATACCTTGCCTAGTGGGATTCTGTCAGATGATCAAAAGAAGGACCAATAGGAGAATAATCAAGCATTAGAGGCCATTATTAGTTCCTTGTTTGATTTAGAGTGTGTTGATGTCCATGGTTTGGATACTTCTTATGATGTATGGAAGAAACTTGAGGATATCTATAGTGGTGATGAGCATGTGAAGATTGCCAAAGAGGAGAGTCTAAGAGGTAAATTTGATGACATGTAGATGGTTGAAGGTGAGAATATTCAATAGTATGGTCAGAGGATCAAAGAGATAGTCAATGAGATCAAAAGTGCAGGTGGTAAAGTGGAGGATACCACAGTGGTTAGCAAGGTGTTGAGAACATTTCTACCAGTCTACACTATCTGAGTTGTAGCCATTCAAGAACTCAAGTCTATTGATAAATCAAATGTAACTCTTGACTCCATCATTGGTAAACTGACTGCTTTTGAATTAAATGGTTATGATGGAAATATTCAAAAATCAGAGTCTACATTTAGAGCTTCAGTTTCTGACCCACCAGTAAGGAAAAGTAGAGATGCTAGTCACAGTCATGAGTCAAGATCCAATAGAGAAGATGATGATGAAGACAATTTGGTTGAGCTTGAAGCAATGTTGGCCAAGTGGTTGCCCAGAGATATCGGTAAGTACAGAGGTAAATTACCGCTAGATTGGACACATTGCAACTAGCTGTCCAATTGGAGATAATGAGCATAAACATGGGAAGGATAAGAAGTACAAAGGCAAAGGCAAAAGCGATTGCCTCAATGTTGTTAATGGAAGAATCATAGATGAGGAGTCTGAAGATGAGCAAATGAGGACATTGTCTTTATTTCCATTAAAGAGGAGACATCAGATCACAAGGCATTAGTCTCTCTCATGGATAGTTCTGATGATTGGATTATAGATAGTGGTTGTTCACACCACATGACCGGTGACGAAAGTAAGTTTCTTACTTTGAAGGAATTTGATGAAGGTGTTGTGAGATTTAGAAATGACTCACTTTCAATGGTAAAAGGTAAGGAAACCATTTCTCTTAATGGAAGGAGCAGTGCAAATTATGTCTACTGGGTTGAAGGATTGAAACACAATCTTTTGAGTGTTGCTCAACTAAATGATAAAAGGTAATCTATTTCATCTAAATCCTAAAGTCAACAACTATTCAATTGCCAAAGCAGATGATAGTTGGCTTTGACATCAAAGATTTTGTCATGTAAACTTTGATAACATTGTCAAAGTCCGTAAGTCCAAATCAGTAAGATGTTTGCCTTAGTTGGAGAAACCGGTGAATGGTCTGTGTAAGGAATGTCAATTAGGGAAGATGACATCCTCAACTTTTAAGAGCAAATATTTCTCAGTAGAACATTCGCTAGATTTGGTTCATATAGACCTTTGTGGACCAACAAGGACTAGAAGTATTCAAGGTGATTAGTATTTTATGACCTTCACTGATGATTGCTCAAGAATGATGTGGGTCACAATCTTGAAGGAAAAAACATAATCTTTTAGAAAGCTTAAGGCTTTTAGGGCCTTAGCTGAAAAAGAAAGTGGTAAGAAGATAAAGTGCCTAAGAACTGATCAAGGTGGTGAATTTACTTCAGAGGAATTCACTATATACTATGAAGACAATGGAATTAAGAGGGAACTTTCTGCACCTATGACACCATAGTAGAATGGTATTGCAAAGAGGAACAACCGGTCAGTTGTTGAAGGTTCTAGAACTATGCTAATACAACGAGGTGGTGCTAAGACTTTCTGGAAAGAAACTGTCAGCATAACTGTCTACACTATGAATCGGATATTGGTTAAAAGAGGTAAGGATAAAAATCCTTATGAATACTGGTATGGTAGATCACCTAATGTCAGTTACTTTAAGGTTTTTGGCAGTAAATGTTTTATCAAGAGAGGTGACTATGTTGGTAAGTTTGATGCTAAGAGTGATGAAGGCATATTTCTTGGTTATTCCACAAGATAAAAACCTACAAATGTTACAACAACTGGGCACAAAAGATAATTGAAAGTGCTAATATCCAAGTGGATGAGTGTCCTGAAGATACACGAGAAACTATTGAGGAGAAGAAGGAAGATGAACCTTACATTCTAATTTTGGAGCCAGAACCAAGCATATTGATATGAAATATCATTTCTTGAGAGAGAAAGTGCAGAGTAAAGATGTGTTACTGGAGCATGTATCTACTAAGGAACAACTAGCAGATATCTTTACTAAACCTCTGCCTAAGGCTTCTTTTGAGTATCTTAGAGGTCAGCTAGGGGTTGTGCCCCTACATGAGGTCAGTTGAACAAATGTGGAAGACATCAATTTCAGAGCTAATTGAAGAATCTTGAAGCAGGATTGGTGTAGAGTGGAGCTACTCTAGAGGGGGAGCAAGAACTTGCTGAACAATGAAGTATGACAGTGTGTGTTTTAGTTTCACTTTGGCATTGTTGTCAAAGGGGGAGAAGAACTGTAGCCAGTTACAAGGTGAAGACATGTAGACTCAGTTGAAGGAGAGTACATGGAAAAATGTAAACCAAGATTCCTATACTTGTGTATGTGCATTACTCTAAATCATCATAATAAAAGGGTATTGATATTTGTATTGCCATCAATACCAAAGGGGGAGATTGTTGGTATTTCATGAAGATTGC
Organism: Cryptomeria japonica; assembly: GCF_030272615.1. Lineage (NCBI taxonomy): Eukaryota > Viridiplantae > Streptophyta > Pinopsida > Cupressales > Cupressaceae > Cryptomeria > Cryptomeria japonica. Next base: position 123,498,993 of record NC_081415.1, on the reverse strand, counting down.
ATTAATGAAGTTTAAGTGTTGTCATTGATGTCAATTGTAACCGGTAATGGAGTTGTATTACAACCGGTACTGATGCAGTAATGCAACTGGTAGTTGAGTAGTGATGAAAACTGGTATTACTATTGTAGCAGTGAGATCAATCGGTAACCCTACCTGTTGATATGCCAAACCCTAACTGAAGGAGCTTGGTGAATCGGTTGTGCTGATCTATGATCAAATGGTGATTAGAGATGATTATGCCATGTATGGATCATGCATGTAATGATTTTTGAAGTGGTTTTTGGCTTGTAGAGATAACTGTTTTATCTTGGTAATGAGTGATTGCATAGCATGACATGGAAACCATGTGATGAGTTACATGATTTGATGAGCGGTGATCAAAGAGTGGTTGAGGTTATCTAGGACAATGTGCATTGATTTCTATGTAATCCCACATTTATGTTTGAATTGATTTGTTTGTAATCTCTATGAGATCTTAGGTTTCGTGATGTGTTACTGACTTATTCTTTTGCTTATAACGTCAATGAGTTGTTTTGTAATAGTGTTGACAATTTTGGTTAAGTGTCAGTGTGATTGATTGTCGAACCAGAAGGAGTATTTACAGAATGTTTGAAGGCAGATAGGAGCATTAAAAGGATCTGATCAAGCAGAATAGTGCTATTACCAGATTAGTAAAAACCCCATTGTTCTCTAACAATTACAATAGTTAAATCCCTTAATCGGGTAAGCTTTAATAGACTTGGTGTTTTCTAAATCCTCTAACCAGGTGATCCATTAGCTTGGATTTTGAAATCCTCTATCGAGGTTACTCCTAACAGGGTATTGCCTTTAACATGGTATTGTAGGCAATCCCTCAACTGGGTGGTCCTTAACCGGATCTGTTCCTAACAGGACATTTTTGTAAAGCTTCTAACAAGGCTTGGCTCCTAAGAGGGTGAACTTCAGAAGAGTTCATAATACTTGTGGGTATTCATCCCCACCGTGGTTTTTTTCCATTTGGGTTTCCACGTCAAAAATCATTGTGTCAAGTGGTGAATGGTTTTTGTGGTTATGTTTTGATATGGTTAATTTGGTTAACTGGTAAAGCCACTTAGATGTGTTAAGATGACCGAAAGTGATTTGAAATGTGCTATTACTTATGTTGGTAAAGTGTTTTGATATTTTGGTTAAATGGTTTGTGAGTTTTAGATCTATTACACTATTATTTTGGCATACTAGTCAACCGGTAAACTTGACAGTGCAGTTGCAATTGCAGTTTGTAGTACAGTGTTTGAACCGGTTAGTTCAGTGATTGATTTATGAGTTGGGTTTTGAGTTTGTGAAAGTTTAGCTTGTTTTCTATCTACTGATTCACCCCCCCCTCTTAGTAGTTGTTCGGATCCTTATTGATTCATCATATCATCAATTGGTATCAGAGAATTTTATGTCCTCTAGTGTCTAATCCTAACAACTTGAGGTAAAGATCTAGAAGAATATGATGAAGAAAGAAGGGCAAAAGTTCAATAGGGAATACTACAAAATCTAGAGTGATAGGATGAAAATCTATATGAAGAGTATAGGAAGCCAATATTGGGAACATGTTACCAAATATACCTTGCCTAGTGAGATTCTGTCAGATGATCAAAAGAAGGAGCAATAGGAGAATAATCAAGCATTGGAGGCCATTATTAGTTCCCTGTCCGATTGAGAGTGTGTTGATGTCCATGGTTTGGATACTTCTTATGATGTGTGGAAGAAACTTGAGGATATCTATAGCGGTGATGAGCATGTAAAGACTGCCAAAGAGGAGAGTTTGAGAGGTAAATTTGATGACATGTAGATGGTTGAAGGTGAGAATATTCAACAGTATGGTCAGAGGATCAAAGAGATAGTCAATGAGATCAAAAGTGCAGGTGGTAAAGTGGAGGATACCATAGTGGTTAGCAAGGTGTTGAGAACATTTCTACCAGTCTACACTATCTGAGTTGTAGCCATTCAGGAACTCAAGTCTATTGATAAATCAAAGGTAACTCTTGACTCCATCATTGGTAAACTGACTGCTTTTGAATTAAATGGTTATGATTGAAGTATTTAGAAATTAGAGTCTACATTTAGAGTTTCAGTTTCTAACCCATTAGTAAGGAAAAGTAGAGATGCTAGTCACAGTCATGAGTCAAGATCCAACAGAGAAGTTGATGATGAAGACAATTTGGTTGAGCTTAAAGCACTGTTGGCCAATTGGTTACCTAGAGATATTGGTAAGTACAGAGGTAAATTACCACCAAATTGGAAATGTTGCAGCTAGCTGTCCAAATGTAGACAATAAGCATAAACATGAGAAGGATAAGAAGTATAAAGGCAAAGGCAAAAGAGATTGCCTCAATGTTGTTGATGGAAGAATCATAGATGAGGAGTCTAAAGATGAGAAAATGAGGACATTGTCTTTGTTTCCATTAAAGAGGAGACATCAGATCACAAGGCATACTAGTTAACTGGTAAACTTGACAGTGCATCAGATTTGTTATACGTTTATTTTGGTATACTAGTCAACTGGTAAACTTGACAGTGCAGTTGCAGTTTGTAGTATAGTGTTTGAACCAATTAGTTTAGTGATTGATTTATGAGTTGGGTTTTGAGTTTGGTGAAAGTTTAGTTTTTTTTCTATCTACTGATTCACCCCCCCTCTTAGTAGTTGTTTGGATCCTTATTGATTCATCATATCATCAAATGAAATGGAAGCTATTGTGATGAGATTAACAAAAGAGATTGAATAAAGGAAGAAGAATGAAGAAAAGGTTGCTCAGTCCCTAAAAGAAAAATCTGAAGAATGTTGCAGGCTTCAGAGTGAGAATGGACAACTAAATCTTGACCTAAAAGATGCTAGAAAACATGAGGAAGGTCTTGAAAGGTAAATCATTCTCATTAGATATGATCTTTGATGTTGCAAATGGGTAAAGGAGATGTTGTAGGTCAGCTCAGCCAATCTTGATGAGATGCTTGTCAGTCAGAAGAATCCTATTGATACTCAAGGTCTTGGTTATGAGAAAGGTGAAAGTTCCAAATCAGCACAACAGAAGAACAACTCAAAAAAACCAGCGGTAAGACAGCCTAATACTCATACATTCAATGGTAACTATTTTGTTTGCAAAAAAATTGGTCATATGCCTAGTTAGTGCAAAAATAGGATGATCAATAATAGTCCATCTTTTACTGGTCAATGTTTCAAATGCAACAAATATGGTCACAAGGCAAATGTATGTAGAACTGTGATGAATAACTTTCAGAATAGGAGAAATGTTAGATGCTATGCATGTGGTATGTTTGGACATGTTGCTAATCAATGCAGAACAAGAATAAATCAGATGAATTTCAGGCCTATGCAAGGAAATGTTGTTGGCTATGCTTGCAACAAATCCAGTCACATTGCTAAGTATTGCAGAAGCAAAAATATGAATAGGACAGGTCTAAAAGACAAGAACAAGAATGTGAACCCTGATGAGAAGGGTAAAAAAAAATTTGAAGAAATAAGAGATTAGATGAAGATGACATGGGTTAAGAAGACTGATTTAGAGGCAGGAAGTGGGTCCGCACCTAATTCTAGTGCTAGAACTACATTTGATAACTGAACCTAGGCATTCGGCCTTGAGGGAGTTATAATGTGAATATTTCAAACCTCCCATTTGAGATTTGTTCCTATTTCTGGTAGGTTGTAGAAGTGTTTATGATGATTGCAGATGTATGTGGTGGATGTTTGAAATAATTCAGCCAATTTGAAGATCTAGAGAAGAATTCCTGACAGATATAGAGAATCCGAAAGAATTAGGGTAGTGTGCATTTATTATAGTGAAAAGTTAGGTCTAGGGTGAATAAAAGGAGACTTTTCCTTTTCATTTCTCACTTTGTGATTAAAGAGAAGAAGTTTAGAGAACTATGCAAAGAAGGTGATCGGGAGAAATTTAGTGCTACCGATTTCCAAAGCGATTTAGCGAGAAGACCTAATTTAGTATCAAAGGTATTTATCAATGAAAACCCTCTTTCAGTTGAAGTTTAAAATTTGAATCTATAAGAATGGTTGCATCTGGTACCACCATCCCTCTAGGTTTAAATATCACTGAGCGTGCTTGTCCCATCTTTAAAAATCATCTTGTAGACACCTAAAAATGGTCAACGCTTGCGGACTCATACTTTAACATTTGCGCATTGCCTCATTTTAGGATTTTGCGTCGCGTTAACATTTCTCCTATGATTCGCACTTGGTCTTTATCATTTGCGAGCATCGAGTCATTCTTCTACATTCTTCATTCGTCTCGCTCTCAAATTTGGTCTTGTCGACAATAATCTTCAGTCATGATTTAGATCGATTTTATCCTATCGCATCAATGTGCGTGCTCATTTGTCATCATTTTGGACATCGTCAATCCTAATTAGGGTTTTGTCCTCTTATCAATCTTATCATCTGGCGATCGATTTGTCATCAATCCTTATCATTTTCAATCTTGTCATTTTACGATCGATTTGTCATCGATCGTTGTCATGTTCGATCTTGTCATTTTGCGATCGATTTGTCATCGATCGTGGTCATTTTCAATCTTGTCGTCTTGCAATCTATTTTGTCATCGATTCTTGTCCTCTTGTCGATCTTGTCATTTTACGATCAATTTGTCATTAATCATTGTCTGTCTCAAGTATGTCAATTTGGATCAATTAGTCATTGTTCCTCGTCAATTGGTGCATTTTATCAACCAAATCATTTATCACATTGGTCCTTTGTTAATTTGAATCATGATCAAATCAATTTTACATCAAGACCTAATTGTCATCCTTGCATTGCTAATTTATATTCTAGGGTTTCCTGATTTAATCATTTAACCCTGTTTGCCTTTTCTTCCTTTAGGTTAAATAATTTATTTATTTATCCTAAGTCTTCGTGTCGCAATTAAATGTTTAATTTAATTGGCTAACTAATTATTTCCTCTTTTTGTGAATTAATTAATAAATGACAAATTATTAATTAATTTACCTAACTCCCTAATCTTTCATCAATTTCTAAATTCCCTCTTTGTGAATTGATTAATAAATAAAAAATTATTAATTAATTCACTAATTCCTAATTTCCTCATTTTTCTAATTTCTTAATTCCTAATTTTCCTCTTTTTTCCAATTTTCTAATTTTCTAATTCCTAATTTCAATTTCCTCCTATTTTTCTCCTAACTTCATGGGAATGACATAGAAATTTGTCATAATTTGTCATAATTGACAATCAATCAATTTTTGACATAGAAGGTTGTCATAATTTGTCATAAATTATCAATCAATCAATTTTGCATAGAAAGTGCATAATTTGTCATAATTTGTCATAATTGACATAATTGATTTGCAATTTCCATTTGAATTGAATCATGCTAATTTGATCATTTCTCCAATTTGTCTATAAATTGGATGAATTTCTTCAATCCCAATCTAATAATAGCTTGTTTTGAATTACTTTGTCGAATCAATCACGCTTCGAGTATTCTTGAGCAATCATCTTGTCTACTTGCTTTCATATCATGATCATGCACTAGTAGGTGAGATCCACAACAAAGCTATTTGGAGAAGAAAGAAGGACAATGGAGCTACATGAAGGAAGCATTCAGATCTACATTTGGTTTGCATAGTCTTTAGTTTTGAATGTTTCATTGTCATGTCTTTATTGAGTGTGTTTAGGATAGATCATTGCATTTTAGTTTTTGTGATTGAGCTAGATTAGTATATTGAATTGTTTTGATGATTTCCAATTTCCTAGCTACATTAATTGGTGAACTCGACATGAACTAACCACTTAACCACACTTTTGAGTGCCTTTGAGTTGATTTGCAGGTTAAAAACCCAAGAAATAGGGTAATGCAGGGCTTTCTGGGGACTTCTGCGCCTGTGTGAGACAATCTGCGCCTGTATTATACATTCTGTGCCTGTGTCAAAGACATTCTGCGCCTGTGTCAAGACTTTTGCACCTGGGTCAGACATTCTGCGCTTGTGTAGGGCTAGAAACAGAGGTAAAAGACAATGTTTTTCACTTGCAAATTGTTTCCTTTTGCATTATGTTTCTGCTTTTTTTGGTTTTTTGGTACTGATTCTCTGTGCAGAACCTTGGCATACGCATTACAAAGACAATAATGAAACTACTAACACGTTCTATGCAGATTCAATAGTCAAAGACTAAATATATCAAACTTCTGACTTGGGTTTTGCAGGTTGCCTTGGAGAAACAACTAAACTTGGTGTTTGTCATTAATGTTATAGGCACCTAGTGATTTATAAATAGGATGGAATGAATCTATGCTTGACTTGATTGTTGAGTTTGACATTGGAGTAGGAGAGTATGCTCTCATCCTTCTTAGGGTGATCAGAAATCCAGATCTTCAATACCATGCTCATGTCTTTGATTGTTTGTCACCTTTAGAGGGCCTGCCTTCCTGACCATTTTCTTTTGTAAGCAAGTGATAATCGTGAGAAGGGAACGACCCAAAGTGAGTACGGCTAGAATACCTTGGCATTCTAACTCACTATAAACAAATACCTGATGGGAGCAAGCTTTGAAGGAAGGGTTATGTGGGAATTGTAGTTACTTGGGAAGTGATGACCCTTGAACTCATATCAACATCTAAGTAGGGCCTCATGGTCTAGATCATGCTTGTGCGACTACATTTGTTTGGTATCTTGATGGGCTTAATGTCTCAATCATGCTTGCATGAAATCAAGGAGTAACGCTTAACATAAATCCTTACTAAACACCTTGTTTTTAGAGGCCAAAAAACCCTTCTAGTTGCTTGAGAAGGACAAGTTCGGATACTTGGAAGAGATACTAAGTTCTCCATGGGGAGATTTCCATGGGGACTAATGCTTGGCTGCCCTGAGAAGTGAGTGCCGTGGAGGGGAGCCCGTGGGGTCAAGCATTTATGTATTCTCCTTGAATCCCATAATGAGTCTACCTCTCTAGTACCTAATGTCCTTGCCTACCATAAGAAATGTGGGAATGAGCATGATTGTCTTGAGTCTAAGTTGAAATATCTTATCTTCTTTGCTTGTCAAAAGTTGAGTTGTGTCTCATTTCAAAAACAAGACAAATTGATTCAAAACAAGGTTAAACACAAGAACATTTCATCCAACAAAGTTCAACACATCTTCAAACATGGTTGTCAAACATTGTTCAAAATTTTGTCTCAACATTCATGTCACTTAGATTTAGGTTCATTCTAGGTTTGCATTTTGCAAAGTTCATTGTCAAGTACCAAGGTTAAGTTTCACCTAGGTCATACTTCTTTTGCATATCAAATAAGAGTCATCCATTTGCATATGTCCTCTTGCATTAGAGTAATACCATTGTCATCCATTTGCATTTGCATACCCTAAGTTTCTTCATTAAGCTTAGGTCATTATCATATCATATTAGGGTCATTTGCATAGTAATTATCCCTTTGCATATAGTGTCAAAACTAGGTTTTGTCATACTTGAGTAATCCAAATCTTTGATAAACCCTAAGTCATTGTTAGGAGGTCTAGACCTTATCAAACTTTTGTCTTTTTTCCATCAATGTCATTTGGTCAAACCTAGCTTAGTATCCAAGCATATAGGTGAGACATTGTCAATTTGTCCTATTGTCACTTGGTCCTTTTGTCCTTTGAGGTCTAGACATCATTTCAATTTCCTAAGGGTCTCTTTTAGATTTGCATTCCAGAAAGTTTGTCAAAATCTTGAAAAACAACCAAAAACATAGGTTGCATTCTTGCCATAGATTGCATTTTCATTGCATTTAGTTGCATCTAGTTGTCATTCCAAAAATTCAAAAAGTCCAAAAACATTAAGTTGCATTGTCATCCTTTTAGGTTGCATTCGTCAATCCCATTAGTTGCATTGCATAGTGACATGTCTATTGAAACAAGGTTCCAAGCACCAATGATGCAACAAAGTTTGACATATCAACTGACAATGCAATCAAATTTTAATCCAAGGCAATCACAATTCTATCCAACCCAACAACAAGGCAACATTGATCAAACTTATCATGATGATGTAAATGTCCAAATACAAAAACTAGAGGAGAAATTGGAACAAAGAGTGAAAAACATTGAGAAGAATAGATCACAAATGTCCAAAATGTTTCGAAAATTTCCAGGTCAAAATCTAAAGATTGAGCCAATTGATGTAAGATCTCTTCTTGAACGATCAGACATACCAGCTCTCCTCTCCCAAATAGAGATGATGAAACAATTTCAAGAAAGGAGACAACATCAATTTCAACATTATGTGCCTCCACAACAAGAACAAGAAGGTGTTTACTATCAATCAGATTTTCAACCATCACAACCAATTGTTCAACATTTCCAACATATACAACCAACACAACCAATGGTCCAGTTTCAACAATATGTCCAACCAACTATACAATGTCAACAAACAGTTCAACCAATGGTGGAATATCAACAAGTTCAATCAACATATCAATGTCAACAACCACAACCAAACATTCAAAAACAAAGGTTGCAACACACACCAAGCCAAATTTTGAACATGTCAAACCAATTTGAGCAACATCTAGTTCAAAATCAAAACATGACACTAGATCAGAACCAACTCCTTGCCAAACAAGTTCAAATTCCAGATACAACTATGTCAAAACCTCGAAAGAAAGGTGGCTTTATTGCAATGATCTTAAGGAAATTACCAATTGAGTTCTTTGAGGAAGATCAAAATAAACACTTATGTCTAGAAATACCTCATCCCCTCGCAAACAAATTGACTCTCCAGTGGCATCTATCCCTACACCTTTAGAAGTTTCACAAGAACCTTCCATGTTGTCCTCATCAAACAATACACCCAAGGATGCAATTATCCAAGAGCTATCCATAATTGCTTGCCACAATAATCCAATTCATGATGCACATCCTTGTCATGTTTCAGAAATACAAGACCCAATGCCACCATGCACTTTATTGCCATTACCTATTTTAGAGGACCCCATTCGAAGTCCTTCTTCCTCATGTTCAAGCATTGATTCCTTGCTAGAATCCATCACAAATGTTCAAAGTACATCTCCTTCATGCAAAAACATTGATTCCTTGTTGGAATCCCCCATGCATATCCAAAGTCCAACCTCATGTCAAGAGGATAATTTAGAGTGCCAAGAAATGAGTCCTAAAGAAAATCAAGATCAAGATCCTGAAACCTTATCATCCCATCCAATTGTTGACCAAGATCCCATTTCCCCAGACACTCATGATGATTCCCCTATTCTTGTCCATCCTATCCAAAGTCCTATTGACACTCCATTCCCTGAGCAAGGTCAAGATATCCCAGTCCATCCAATCCCAAATGATCCCCTTCCATTTCACGAAAACAATGTCCTTTCAAATCCCATTAACATTCCACTTCTTGAGAAAGATCAAGATATCCTTTCCATCCTTTATGATGATCCCATTAAAAGTCCAGAGCAAAGCAACGTTGAAGAGGGTTCCAATGATCTTCCTCCTTGTCAAGATCAAATTATTCCTTTAAATCCTCGACAAGATCCTTTTGTTCCTCCATCTCCTTGTCTTAATGCTCCATATACACTCCAAGGTCTCATTTCTTTTGATGATCCCATTATTTCTCCCATTCCATCTCTTGAAGAGCCTGTCATTGAACCATGTCCACTACATGATCCTAATCGCCCTCATGATCCTAATCCCCCTCATGATTCAAATGTATCAGTGCAAGATGTTCATGAACCCTCGACATGCATAATGGGTTCTTCCACTTTGGTCCAATCCGATCCACTTCAAGATCTCATTATTTCTCTCATATCATATCCACCTCATAATGGACTCGTGTCTTCTTCCCAAAGAAAAGAGTATCCTACAAGTCAAGATATTCATAAAGGCAAAGGAGTAGATCTCCATAAGAAAGAATCTCTTCATGTCAAAGAAGATCTTAAGGGTCATGTCTACACAACTCACTCTCAAGACATTGGTATCCCTCCATCAAAATCAAAACATATCCCTTCCCCATCATACTTTCCATCCATCTTAGGTCCTTATATTCCTTCATTCTCTATGCAAGGTTAGCAAAGGCATACATCCTTGAGTAAATTCCATCCATCCAAAAGAACTCCATTTCATTCATATCCATCCATGCATTCATTTCCCCCTCCAAGCAATTTGGATGCCAAGTATAAAAGTCATAAGTCTAGCAATCCACATGTATTCAAGGATCAACATGTCCAATATAATCGACATGTCAAAACAAAGAACAATATGATCTATAAAGAAAAAGAAAAATCCAAAAGGCCACAAAGGCCCACTGAGCAAAATAAAGCAAAGTCAAAATATATATGGGTTCCTAAATCCCTTGTGCAAGCAATGCACTCCAAGGAACCAAAAAAGCATGAAAAATCAAAAACCATGTGGATCCCTAAGCGGCTCCTTGAAGCACAAAAACCTAAAGAAACATCCAACTTGGCATCCAAAGTTGCTATTCCTCCATCCAAACCTCTCAAATTTGTTCCTCCATCACCTCCTTCTTCCATTTTGGGCCCTTATGTCCCAAAATCCATAGCCTTTCCTTCGTCAAAATCTCAATATCCAAAATACATCTTTCCTCCATCAGTCCATCACCCCTCAAGGTGTGTGCCAATGTCAATCTTGCCAACATTTCCATCCACTGAAGCCTAATTCTTCCAATACCCTATCCATTATCCAATGCATATTTTCCATCCTTCCATTCCTCTAGTCCAATCCTTTGCATAAATTCTTGCCTTAGTTTCATCTCATTGTTCCATGTCCTTATCCTACCAACGTCTTTGAGCATACTTTTAAAGGTCATGGTCCATTTTTTTTCTAGGCTACTATCCAAACAAAAAGATGCTTGAGTCCATCTTTCATCCCCTATCATGTGTCCATCTTCTATTGAAAATGTCAAAATCCAAAAAAATACAAAAAATTCAAAAAAAAAAAAAAAAAAAAATCAAAAAAAAAGGAAAAAAGAAAAGAAAAAAGTAAAGAAAAATAATTCGTCCACTGGTGAAAACCTGGCAAACAGGCAGCTTGGGCAAGTACCGTGATGAAAACTTGGCAAACAAGCGTCATGCGTAATCTATGAACTTCTTGCATACCGTACTTGGGGGCAGGTTTCCTCCTTCATATCCTATTGCCCTTCATTATCCTATCATACTATGTCATTACCCTTCATATCCTATTGTCCCTCATGTTCATTTTCTCTTTCCACCTTTGATCTTGATAAGGCTGATGATCTTCATGAGCATCATGCATCTTGTTTTCAGCTTTTAGTCTATCATAGCTTTTGGTCTTTATCCATTTGCTTATTACATCCTTTCATCCATATTCCCTGTCTTATTGCAACTTTCTGCCACTATCACGTATCCTATCCCAACCTTCAATCCATGTCCCTTATCCATTCTTGGTCTTGCTTATCCTATCCATATCTTATCACTATCCATACACTCCTTTTCATTTCTTGATCTTGATCTGACATAAGGACGCAAAATTTAAACATGGTTTCAAAAACCTCTTGACATGTCCCTCATGCCATGTCACTGCTTTACATTGTCATATCCAGTCTCTTGTCCCATCACGCCATAGCCCTTGAAAATTGCATCCGCGTTCTCTCCATAATAAAAGGCCTTTATCTTCCTTCTATCCACCAACATTTTAGCAAGCCTATTTATTGACCTGTCATATTCCTTGCCTTGCTAGACACTGGGGCCAAAATTAGAAAAATCTCTAAAAATCAAATAATGTCCTGAAAAAATCTCTTAAAAATCGAATAATGTCTTGAAAAAATCTCTTAAAAATCGAAAAATGTCCTGAAAAAATCTCTTAAAAATTGAAAAAATGTCCTGAAAAAATCTCATAAAAATCGAAAAATGTCCTGAAATAATCCAAAAAAATTGAAAAATGTCTTGAAAAAGATCATAAAAATTGAAAAATGTCCTGAAATAATCCCCAAAAAATCAAATAATGTCCTGAAAAAATCTCTTAAAAATTGAAAAATGTCTTGAAATAATCCAAAAAAATCAAATAAAGTCCTGAAAAAAATGAACACAAAAAAATTGTAAAAAATTGAAAAGCAAAACAAAAACATAAATGATCCCTCTGTGCATAGACAGATCACCGAGTATACATCCAACGACATGCAATCAATCATACACTGTGCTTTAATGAAATCACGCATTCACAGATGAACTGTTCAACCCAGACATTCAAATTGATCAAAATTGTCATATCAATCAACCTCAAAGTCATTTGTCCTTATCTCTACTATCATGGGTCTTATATAGGGTGTGGTATGCTCGAAACCAGACTGTGTCTTGTCTTAGACGGGGTACCACATGTCATGAAACCAGACATCATGATCGTCCTATCAGCACTTTCAACTTTTGACAATGAAGATCAAGATGTTTGTTTGATTCGTTGGAATTTGTGCATCTTATCTTTTTACTGATTTATCTTTGGCTTCGATCATGTTCCTATGTTGCTCGATGATGTCACTGAGTGATTTAGAGTGACTGGGATGGTTCATGGTCCCCTTTCTTTTTTGTTGTGATTGTTGTTTGTCTACGATGTGTCTGTCTTTTGCAAAAAGGGTTGCATTTCAGCTCTGGCCTTCAATTCCATGATGCTACGCATCCATTTTGCTACGTTAAAATAAAGGTTCTCACCTACAAAGTGCATTACTGAAAGCAAGTTTTTCTTCGTCTCTAACTGTCCTCTGTTTCATTTCTTCTTACTAACATTTCTTCCATCAGTTTGGGCAGTCAGTTCAGTCTAGTGCTCCGATTTCCCCAAACATGCATGCTGCATCCATTTGGTTAGTACATTTGCATCACATCAAGCATCATATCAAGCATTTTATCCATTTCATATTATAAATGCATCAAAAAACACATCAAAAAAATACATCCATACATGTTCCATAATAAATAGTGCATAAGTCATTCATACATGGAAAATAACATAAGTCATCACACATTGCATCCCATCATATCGATGCATATCATATCATACGTCACAATAATCTCGGAGTACAAAATTGGACTGTCTATCCTAAGTATGGCCCATAGGCTGACTACAAAATGTCAAACTACATATGTCTCTGTCTGTCTAAGGAGCACGTGCCTCTGTCACTGGGTGCTCCCTCTATCCTCCTCATCCCTGCCATGTCTCGTGGATGATGTCCCTCCTGGTCTTGGTTGTCGTGGTCTCATAGGTCCACTCACCCCCATGCTGCTCAATGACCTCCGAGAGTGTGCCTTGCTCTCTGTCCTCGATCGTGCCCGATATGAAGCTGCTCTCTGCTCTGGTGGAACTGCACTCTCATATAGTGTCCTCCAATGGTGTATCTCCTCTCCAGTCTCTACCAACATCTATGCCATCTCCCGTGCACTGGCATCCCGAATCGACCCAATATACTCAGTGACTCTCTGTTCCTCTCACTGTGCCTGAGCTATTGTTGTATCCTGAGCCGCTATGAGTCTGGCTATCTCTGCTTTGAACTGATCCTGCTGTCTCTCTAATGTCGCAATATGATCTTCCTGACTCGCTATGGTAGCCCTGCACATCTCCATCTCCTCTGTCCTAGCTGTCTCCGGCTCTATGGGTATATCCTACAATGCCTCCTGCTCGCCTGAATATAGCTCATCCTCATCATCCCCATCCTCATCTCCGTCCTCATCATCCCCCTCATCCTCATCACCATCCTCATCCTCCTCATCCTCATCATCTCCCTCCTCCTCTCCTGTGAGTGGGAAGTCCTCCTGTCGCCTCGGTACTGGAATATCCGGATCTATCAATGGCACTGGCCGTCATCGTGCAAACCATCTCTCATACTCCTCTGTCGTCCCAGCGTCCGCCACATCTGATCTCCAATCCCACTATCTCTGCTATAACTGTGTGAAGTCAGTATATGCTATGTGTGGCTGAATCATACCCCCCCACTGACTCGTCTCTCTGTGAGATCGAGCAAAGTGTGCTGTCCTCCTAGGTACATCCTGCCTCTCTCCAAACTGTCGTTTGACCCTCTCTGGCAGGTACATCTCAATCACTCTCTAGCGATTCACTGGTCGCCCAATCAGGTACCTCTCCTGTCTACAATATGGTAGCTCATCACTGTCATTTGACCATCCCGGGCAATCAAGATATGGCCTCCATGTGAACTCTCTCAGTCTGTCTAGCTCGTGTCACCAATATAATATGTATCCAAAAGGACCCTGTCTCAGTGCTCCGCCATAGCAATACACATATGGTCGATGTGGTACTACCTATCTCTCTATAATCGGTCGACATATGGCTATGTGCTCAAATGCCCATACCTGTAGCAATGTGACTCCACAACTCAATATCTGCACTCCCTGATATGCTATCTGATGCAACTGAAAATACAGCATAGCCAATACACATGGTCCCCATGCGTACACTGTCCCCTCTGTCGCCATCTTCTCTAGCACTCTTCCCCATCCAATAGGGAATCCATGTCCTCATCTATCTCCTGCTAGTAGACATGCTATCACCACTGCTATCACCACATATCGTCGATCATACTCTGATGCCATGGTCTCCCAGCCAATCTCCCTCTCGACAATATCCAAATCATCTGCATCACACTCAAATAATCTGCACAATGCATCTCTCCCTATCACTGGGTCATACTCTACCATCTCTCCATGAATCAGAATGCGGAGGATACGCCATACATCCTCCAGTGTCACCGTCGCCTCTCCAGTCGCCAGATAGAATGAGGAGATCTCTGAATGCCATCGCTCTGCCAATGCGGTAAGAAGTCCTGTGTTTGCCCTAATCTCGGGCATGAATGTGACATAATATATCCCAAGTCCTGCTAATGTATCTCTATCCGTGCTCCTGAGTCTATGTCGTAGCATGAAGCAGTCAAGTCGGTTTTCCCACGTGATCAATGGATACTGTCGACTCTGCGTCACAATTGGGGCACATTTTGTCAGTATTAGGGTTTGCTCCTATGGGTTGCATTTCCTTATTTCATGTCCAATTAGGGTGTTTTTCATCTAATCTAACCTATCCTACCCTTATCCCCCCTTTCTAGATCATTTGCATGTTATTTTGACCAAAATTAGGGTTGCCAATGCACAGTTGCGCTTGTGTGACAAGTCCTGCGCCTGTGTCATGTAACCTGTGCCTGTGTCTCCCTACACAAGCGCATAAGACCCTACACAAGTGCAGGATTCGCCCTACACAAGCGCATAAGTCCTTTTCTGCATCCCCTGTGGGCCCCACAATGTCCCGCAATGTCCCGCAAGAAAGTCAAATTCATGAAATTGAAAATATGGGTTTTTGAGATCCATACCGTTGCTCCCACGTCGTCCGGTCATCTGAATGTGCATACACGTTCCCCGAGGTGATCCACCATTGGAATGTTCGCCATCTCTCTGCAAGTGTCCTTGTCCAGAGCAACAAATCCTCCTCTTTGGCTAGTGCAAATGAGCTCTTTTCACCTTCTTGGTCCCATTTATAGATCTTTGTCAGTGCATAGATGGATGTGCATCCTCTCCATCTTATGTTGGTCGTGGTCTTTTGCACCTTAAATTGCTTGTCTTTCATGCATTCGATCTCTGATTGTCAGTTCGTTTGATCCTATCATTTTTATCGATCAATTGGCCTCTTTTCTGCATGTTTCCGGCCAATTCCTCGAGGGGGCATGCATATGTCATTGTCATTGTCTGGGGCATTTTCATTATTGTTCTTTGAAACAACGCTTAAAATCGCATTGTCTCAAAGAGGGGCAAAATGTAGACACCTAAAAATGGTCAACGCTTGCGGAGTCATACTTTAACATTTGCGCATTGCCTCATTTTAGGTTTTTGCGTCGCGTTAACATTTCTCCTATGATTCGCACTTGGTCTTTATCATTTGCGAGCATCGAGTCATTCTTCTACATTCTTCATTCGTCTCGCTCTCAAATTTGGTCTTGTCGACAATAATCTTCAGTCATGATTTAGATCGATTTTATCCTATCGCATC
>NC_081415.1:123370159-123482487 GCF_030272615.1 Cryptomeria japonica | reverse complement strand
ATGTTGAAGGATATTAGAGTTATTTATGATGAGCCTACCATTAAATACTATGATACTTCTAGTGCCATCAACATGTCGAATGATCTGATGCAACATTTAAAGACTAAAAATATTTCAATCAAATATCACTACTTGAGAGAGCAAGACAATGAAGAGAAGGTTAAGCTGGAGTATATATCTAGAAAGGAGCAAATAGTTGATATTTCACTAAGCCTTTACCTACAGATACATTTTTCTATTTTAGACACAAGTTAGGGGTACCCACCTCTCTAGATGAGAACTAGATGCATTAAGTTGCATCAATCTGGTGGTCTTCGAAGCTTTATCTCTTTATATGGATTGGTGAGTTGGTGTTGCTCCTCTAGTGGAGTAGTTTGTTCATCTGGTTATGTATTTCAGGGGGAGAGAGATTCATGTTTCTATATTTGAAGAAAGAGAATTTTGTTTTTTGATATCTTTGGCATTATTGTCAAAGATGGGGAGTGATCATGTGAAAAACTTCCTTTCATGTCTTGATCTTGGGGGGACTTTGCTGGAGATATCTTCTTTCTTTGCATTGATTGTTCTTCACATTCATATGTTGCCATCAATGCCAAAGGGGGAGATTTTTTGATATTGTTGGTCATTGCTTCTGCTAGGATATGTTGTTGTCATTGATGTCAACATATTCCTATGATTTGTTTCAGTTATTATAGATTGGAAAAATCTTATGATCTGGTTTGTAGTGTTGGTTTGTTGATCACTATTTTATAGAGTTCGGTATATCCATTGGTATATTAAAATGTGATCAGATCTTGTGTTGAGTTTTTGGGATATTGCTTTGGATCGTATTGTGTATCTTCTTTTTGGATGGATCATGATTTTGTGTTCCACAGGTTATCTTTCTTCATGGCAATTGTCGATTGGTTGTGTTCTTGAGCTTTTAGACGTTGATCGATGAAGATTTGATAAGCTATGTTGGTGCAGTTGTTCCTAATGATTCTAACATGCTTGTTGATGTTTCTTAATTATTTCTTATTTGTTTTGGCAATCTGCATTGATCATTGTGCAATTTTTTGGTGGTTTCTATCATCCAGTTATTATTTTCATGTTATGCAGTTTTATTGGTGGTGTAGCATGTAGCGATTGATCTTGGCATGAATTTCGATCGAGTTGTAGATTTGGGAATTTGTTTTAGGAATATGTTATGTTATATAAACTATTATATTGGTTGAGTGGTTGATCTTTGTATTGTGTGATGTAATTTTGTAATTAAGGGTTGAGGGTTTAGCCGAACTTGTTATCAAGGTTGATGGGTTGTATATATAGATGATATATTCATGTAAATTAGGTGTTAATGTTGTGTTTGCATTATCAGAGAGGGGTTTCTGTGTGAACAAGTGATTTATCCTTCAATGTTGAGTTTGTGGTGAGATTAGTGTTGTAGGGCAGGCATATGTGCTTAACCAGAATTGTAATTAGGCATTTGGAGATTCTATTCTTTTAGTTAATTCCTTCCAGATTTTAGTCTGAATCTTATTGTAAGTTAGTGAGACTTCCCTGAGGGTTGTAGTCTTCTGGACCATTATATTTGAGCAGTGAGCTCTAGGAAGTCTGCCTAAATGCATATGCATTCCCCATTGTAATATTTTGACATACGACTATAGAGTATCATCTTACTGTGGATAGGTTCCCACTATGGTTTTTCCCTTAACCGAGTTTTCCATGTCAAAATCTTGGTGTTGTGTGTTGTGTTCTTAAATTGCTTATCCATTTTATTACTATAGCTTATCCGATCTATGTTTTGTGATTCATTTTAAAGTGTTTTCTGGTGAAGAATGATTCACCCCCCTCTCAGTTTTCCTTCCTAGATCTTGCTAACAATAAGGTGTCAAACAAAGCCCCCAGTGATATCTACAGTACACTATTAAGAACCACACCCTACAAAACCACTTGTTAGATAAAATCACAAAATTACCTAAATGCTTACTAGGGAAGTGATGAAATTTGTAGGTAGCTATATGACCCCTATTTTGGATTGCTAATTAGTGAGGTGAAATAGGGTATCATGTTTACCACAACGAATTATGAAGAGAGGTGCTGACAAATTATCACCACAAGGCTTGATATAAGATCAAAGCACATCATGGAATATATGGTAAGAAAGAGAACTAAATCATGATTCCAATGCCACCAACAATGCAGAAATCAAAGTTCTCCAACTCAAAATATGGATGATTGAAGAGAAAATGTAGAAATTAGGGTTTTAAAAAGTTCATACCTCATAAATAGTGAAAATGACACTTACATTTGTCTTTTATCACTTTTTGTCTTTTGTATAGTAGAGGATCCCACATAGCACTCATGATGCCTCAACGACAACCTGTGATACCCATTTAGATAGAGATCCTATGATAGTCCATGATCACCAATTGTCCACTCGACAAGGTGAGTCCATTGAACCACCTACATACTTTTCATTTACTTTCTATTGACCAATGTTTAACTTTTATGTAGGTAGGAAACTCTGATCACATATGAGCCCCTAACAAGGTGGCATGGTCTCAATTGGGTGCCTTGGTCCACCTAGGGCACCATGGTCCCACTAGGGCACCCTAGTCCTCCCAGAGAACCCTGGTCCTTCTATGACACCCTAGTCCATGAGAAGGATGACCAAGGGCTATCAAAGGATCAAGATTTCATTGTTGAGTTGATAGATTGGATTTGCAGACATGGTATTGATTGCTGATTATTGATTTTCAACAAATTACCATACATGTGAGAGCACATCGCTAGACACACGTATTGGAGTATGCAGAGCCAGATTCTCGAATTGTCATAGGAGGATAGAGAGCTACTATAGGCAGTAGGGATATGGTACATATGGAGCATGTCATCCATTATGTTCCATTGAGAAATGCATATGACACTTATGGAGAGATGGGATGCCAAAACCTCCACATTTAACCTACTTGTGGGGGAGATGATGGTCACTCTTGAGGATGTGTACTACATACTAAAACGTCCCATTAGAGGATAGACAGTAAGGTATCAGATAGGTTAGTCACCATCATCATTTAGGAGAGATAAGATGTACTCCATCGGATAAGCAATGCCTAGCAAGACAAGGGGTTAGATCGTGATCCACTAGTTACTACATACTGTATACCATAATAGTGGTGTTAGTTGGTTAATCAAAACAACAAGAAACTAACATACCAATTAAACTTTTAGATATAAAGACTAACTAAGCTAAACTAATTAAACAATCTAATCTTTCAAAGTGTGTCTCATTATTCTCTATCTCATAGGATTTCTCAAGTCAATGATTGCTCTCAGATTATTGAGCAACTAACTTTGGAATGACAACTCCAAGAATGAGTGATAGTGAATGAAAATAATCTATATGCAAGATGCACTTAAGATCTATAAAATTATAACAAAGGAGTTATGATGAATATTATGGTATGATAAAGAAACAAAATAGCTATGCTAACATGATATATACTAAATATGATAAAAATGCTATACTAATATGCTTCTAAATGATTAAGATGATGATTAACAAAGAGATCCAATTCTTGATGAGATAGACTATAATCTAGATGTATGGAAACATGGATTGTGATAATGAAGGAAATGAGGCATATTTATAGAAGAAATGGGAAATTGGATGGTTAAGATTGACTAATCTTAACAAGGGCTAGGATTGAATGATCTTCAATCCATGTTTACATTTTTTATCAACTAAATGGTGACAATTGTCAACTTGAGATGGCTTGAGAGGAGAGAGAGAAGAGACATTAAATGCTTGAGAAGACATGGTGGTTACCCTAGGGGGTAAGGTTAGGGTTGAGTTAGAGGATACATATTTTATCCAAAGGATAAACTCTTGTGCAAGAGTCAAAGGGATAACCATGGTCAAAGCATTTAATGCTTGAATAGACTGATGAGTTGAAGGATGGTTAAGTTAGAGAGAAAGTCTCTAACCTAGAGTTGAGTTTGAGTTAACCATAAATGGTTATGTAAGAGCCTTTAATGGTTTGGAAGACTTCAGAGGTTAACCATTTGAAGACATAAAGCCTTTAATGGTTATTGAAGACTTTAAGGGTTTCTTAGAAGTGACCCTTTTCTTAAGGATTGTGCTAATGTTTAGGAGATAATTATGCTTAACTAGAAGGGATTAGAATATTATAGAATAGGTTTAAGCATGCAAGTGGAATTTTTAGGAGAATGCAATTGGGAGAATTTTTGAATTTAATTGAAATAAAATGATTTATTTCAAAAAGGTGGGTTACACCTTGCATTGGAAGGATATTTAAATAAATATTGATTTATTTAAATGTAATT
Source organism: Cryptomeria japonica (assembly GCF_030272615.1). Classification (NCBI taxonomy): domain Eukaryota; kingdom Viridiplantae; phylum Streptophyta; class Pinopsida; order Cupressales; family Cupressaceae; genus Cryptomeria; species Cryptomeria japonica. The sequence goes on along the minus strand of NC_081415.1, from coordinate 123,478,158 downwards.
GGATTTAATTAAACGTAAATTTAATTAAATGGGAAAGGGGGAATTTAATTAAATAAATGTGATCTATTTAATTAAAGATTAGAATGTGGCCAAATAAATTACATTAAATAAATTGAACAATTTATTTAATTAATAGAGGAAAGGGGGTGAAATTAATTAAATATGATTTAATTAATAGAGGAATTATTTTAGTGGATTAAATAAACATTGACTATTTATTTAATTAGGTGGTCAGATTTATACGTCTACATTTTGCCCCTGTTTGAAGTGATGTGTGTGCACACATTAGTTCAAAGAAAAATCACCTAATGGTGTTGATAAAAAAAAATTGATTTGCCACAAATGTTGATTTGATAGATGATGATGATAATGCCCCCTTCAGGAGATGAATTGGGGATTTTTCGAGTTTCGAGTAATTTTTGATGATTTTTTGAAATTTTTGAATTTTTCAAAAGATTTATCACGTTTAACTTTTTCAAAATGTTTAGATTGATTCATCTCCCAAAAAAAAATGATCTAGGCTATCAATTTAGTAGGTTAGATAAGTGGGAAAGAGTACTCCCACTTAATAACCCTCTTTTTAATCTTATTAAAAGGTAAAAAGTGGAAAAGAAAGTTCATTGGAACATTTTCCCTCTTGTTATTGGAGAATAGAGCTTTAGAGAAAAATGGTGGTTTGGTACCACACCCACTAATTTGAGCATGTTAGGTTGTACCAGTCGCCCACCATGTATGGACCACTAGCAAGTGCTCAAAATCCATGCCATTTTGTCAGATTTTTGATAATTTTTAGCATGTTTTCACGATCTTGCCCCAAATTTTTATGTTTTAGCGCATACACAAGGAGTTTTAGCACTAGGTCCTTTAGGACATAAGTATAGCATATGTAATGAATAAGATAGTGCATAGTGATGAATTAGTGCATACACATTGGACCATCAATCTAGCACATTGACTCTGAAGATTAGTGCATAGATGTGTTTTAGCACATTTATAGTAGATTTTAGCTCATTTGCATGTTAGAATAGCACATAAGGGGTTTATTTTAGCTCTTGAGACTGAAAGATAGGAAAATATGATTTATTTCCTAGATTTTGATATGGATTAACTTTGATATGGGTTGATTTGATTGAGTTTTGTCGATATGGGTTTGATTGTCTTGATTGTTTTTATTTTGATATGGTTCTACACAGGATTGATTGAGTTCTATATTTTGATCTTGATATGGTTTGCAAAATGGGTTAATTAATTTTGATATGGTTCTCGATATGGGTTAATTGATTTTGATTGTTTGATATGGGGAAATTTGATTTTGTTTGATTTTGATCTAGATCTATTAGATCTCAATTTTAGTCTTTTGATCTGATTGATTTTTGATCTAGATATGATGTAATTTGATTAAGATTTTGATATGGTGCAATTGGATTAGTATTTAGTTATGGTACAATTTGATTGTAATATGATGCTTAATGAGATTTATTTAATCTATGATTGATTGGATTGATCTTCTTGACTTTTAATCAATTTGATTGATGATTTGATTGGATTGATCTTCTTAACTTTTAATCGATTTGATTAATGACTTGATTCAATTGATCTTCTTGAATTTGATATTGATACAACTCTTTAGATCTAATTGTTTTGTGATATGGTCTTTGATATGATTTAATTGATTGATTGTTGATTGATTTTTGATAGAGTTGGTGAAGTTGATAGATGGATTTGTGTTCACGATCTAATGTGTTTTGATTTTGATAGTCTTGATATGTTGTGTAGTGTCCACCCTTGACTTGACTTGTTTTGACTAGAGTTGACTTTTTTTTTCATGCATGATAGACTTATCTAGACCATTTATGACGATATGGATGATTATTATTCATGTGTTTCAATTACTCATTATGGTGCTATACATTATTGGACATATGCTATTTGGATGATCTATATGATGATGATTATATGATTATTTATTATGTGATTTGATGGATTCTATAAGCTTACTATGAGATTGATTATTGATAGATTAGATTTTCATGGTTTTGATTATGGTTACACTAACCATATTTCATGATTACATATGATGAGATGTCTATGCAATGTGTTTGATACTATATGACTATCTTTGTGAGAGGGACAATGTCACATCACTCATTGTGAGTAGGATGTGCCATCGTGATTCCCTATCACCTCTCTGCTATGAGATATATGCATATGTTGTATCATTTCTTTTTGGTCATAGGATTTGCAAGTACTAGACATCAACTCCACCTGGCTTCACAAGTTTGAGCATGTCTTTAATTCCAATGGCTTATGTGGTTCGGAGATGACATAGGTTCCCTTCATATTCTATAGGTCTAAGTTGTTCACTATGAGTCATCAGCATCTTGGCGTAATTCGCCATGTCAGTTAGTAAGCTTGGTCTTCTTGGTGTGGTGAGTATGTTAGAGATAGTTGCTTTATTTGAGTATGTTTAGATAAATTATGTGACACTTGATGTGTGGTTTTATATTTAATAATATTTATTTTAATGTATTTAATTTATTTGTTTTGAGTATTTAATTATTTGGTATTTATATTTATTTGATAATTAATGTTTATCAATTTTATGATTATTTGATATTTATTTAATATTTAATTGTTTAACCTTTATGGTTGTTTAATATTTATTTTATATTTGTGATTTAATTTTTATTGGTATTTGATTATTTAATTAGCTATGGTTTAAGTGTTTATTTGATATTTAATATTTATTCGGTTCTTTTATTTATTTATGAGCCTTTGGTTTATTTAATTTAGTTTCTCCATTTGATTATTTATGTTTATAGCTTATGTATATTTATAAAGTTTGGCCTTTATTGAAGTGGGGTGTATAAACACGTTAATAATAATAATAATATAATTCCCCCTCTTGGTTTTATAAATACATTTTATATTTGCCTTACCTACCCTTTATTCTTATTGGTTGAACTTGAAATGGGAGGTAAAATTATATTATATGATGGGGCTAGTAAAATATATTCAAAACCGAATATTTTGATTGGTCAGTATGGAGGCTAGGGTTTTAGTTATTGTTTGGCTTTTATTTTCATTCCCATGATGTTTTTTGGGTTGGCTTCTTCTCTATGAAAAATTTCTTTTTGCAAGTTTCTTGGCTCTTGAATTTCTTTTGCATTTGGACTTTTGCTAGAGCTTTGTGGACTAAGTTTTGGCTTGGATTTGGGGAGCTCTTCTTCAACTAGATTCAATTACATGGGTTACAGGTTGAAGCTCTTGTTCCTTTGTATTTTGGTTTTAATGGCTTCTTTGTATGCATTGTGTCTGTGAGTGCTTTGGGTATGGGTTGTAGAAATATATGTATATTCTATAGTTTTATTATAGTTTCTGAAATAATAATTGGAAAGCAACTTTATATTATATGGGATTTATATAGTTTGCTCGAAATATTATTTTGGTTTTTCTATAAATGTCATTCATGGGTCTGATATTTTCTTTCCTATGTATGTCTCTTGTACTTGAGCAATTTGGTTGAATTTGGGGAAATATTAGATTGCCCTTTGTTATTTTAATAGTCTTCAAGTGTTTGGGTTTGATTTTATTGAAGTTCTAGGTGTTTGAGATGACTATGTATGTGTGTTGCCATAGAAGAAGTTTTTAATAAAACTTTGCCTATAGTCTACCAATCTTTATTTTGACTTTATATGCTTGTTCCTAAGGTCTGGGTGACTCTTTTTGTATACTTATAGAAGGTTAATACTTAGTCTTTGATTTAATATTCTATCATAAGTTTCTGAGCATCGGAATCAATTTTGAAAAAATTTGTGACCAATTATGTGAATGCACGAAAACAGTAAATGTACGACCCAATATGTGAATGTGCAACCCAATTGTGTGAGTGTGCAATCCAATTTTTGGCATTCTACACTCTAATAAGAATAGTTGATGTTGTCATTGATGGCATCCAACTAGCAACCAACTGGCAATAGGTTTCTACACATACACCGACAAGCACTTTCACCGGCATCCAGATTACACTGAAAATGAAGTATACCGGCACTTAGGCCAACATGGGATAATTTTTTTCTTATAGGAATTACATTGTAAATGTAATTAATTATTTGTAAGCCGACTTGGTATACTGTAAAGACTCATATATGTATGAGATCTCATAGGTCATTTTGTATGATGGTAATATAGTAATGGATAGGAGATTATTGTATGAGATGACATAGTGGATAGTGAAGGTTTTGTTTAAGGTATCTGATTGAGCTTAAACAAGTACTAAACCAGGCATTTCAAATGCTATTTTAAGTAGTACATTGTATTGGATTTAATTATCCATATTGTAATCAGTGAGACTCTTTTGAGAAGTGCGCTTCTTGCAGTTGGCCTTCTTGCATGTGCAGGCCCCTATTGTAAGTAGTATTTATTCATATTGGCTAGTGAGTAAATATCGTGGGTCACAAATCCCACCGAGGTTTTTCCCACATCGAGTTTCTTCAATAAAATATCTTGTGTTATGGTGTGCATTTAAGTTGTCTCTATTATTTCTGTTTACTGTACTATTTCTTGTTTATCGGTACATTGTTTTGGGTTGAAAAGTTATAAATAAGTTCAAATATAGCACTAATTAGTTAGACACTAATTAGCGCCCCACTCTTAGTGTCTTTGGGACTATCATTGAATCTAATAATTTCTATTCCTTTTGGGAGAAGGAGAGGGTACCAGTGAAGGTTTTCTATTCCTCCTTTCAACTCTTTTAAACTCTACTACTTTCACACTATCAATATCTGAAGAAGTAACAATCGGTGAAACATGAGCTTTGGGTTTCAATCCTTCTAGATCACTGGCAGATATACCACTTATGTTCATCACATTTTTTTTGACCTCCTTCGCCATCTTGGATGCATCTTTGATAAAATTTTCTCTTCTTTTTCTCTATTTTTGCATTGAAACAACACTCTCAATGGTCTTAGCATTTCCAAAGGTTTCTTCAGTTGGTTCTCTAGGTGCTTCAAGTAATATTTTTGCATATGTTTCAAGAATGTTTATATCCACTTCATAACCCATTTCAGTAACCCAAATAGTTCTAGGGCTAACTGCTTCCATCCATGTCTCATCACATTTGACAAAGGATATAGATGAGGAAATAAAGAAGACACAAAATGAAATTGATGATATTGCAGATAATTTGATAGGTTCTTCGAGACTTATCTCAGTTTTTTAGCAGGAAATGGCAGTTTTTAATGAGAAGTTAGAGAAACTTGAGAAAGACAAAGCAAGGATAAGGTCAAAAGCCTGGGAACTCAAAAGTAAACTTGGTCCAAAATTGGACTGTCTCATTACTCCATGGGTTGAGCTATCAAAGGCAATAGTTCAAGTAGAACAATCACTAGAGAAGGAAATGTACTATCTAACCACCATGACCCAGCAGACTGAGACCATTCTCTCTGACAACAACAAATTCATGCAAAGCCTTAATCTAATTTTGGTGGACATTTTTCAAATTGTAACCAACTGGTTACAGGCAATGAGGTAGAATTTTTGTATTCTTTGATTCTTTTTGACATCCTTTTCCATTGATATCAAAGGGGGAGTAGTAGTATGGATAAAATAAATGCACAGAGGAGATCACTTGCTCAAGGGGAGCACACTTCTTTTTGGATTTCATTTTTGGATAGTAGTTTTGGATTTTTCTCGTGAGTCTTGCCATCAATGCCAAAAGGGGATATTGTTGGCATTTTACGCTCTAATGAGAATAGTTGATGTTGTCATTGATGGCAACCAACTAGAAACTAACTGGCAATAGGTTTCTATACATACATTGATAGGCACCAGCATCGGCAGACACTTTCATCGGCATCCAGATTACACCGAAAAATAAAGTATACTGGCACTTAGGCCGACATGGGATAAAGTTTTGCTTATATGAATTATATGGTAAATATAATTAATTATTTATAAGCCAACTTGGTATATCGTAAAGACTCGTATATGTATGAAATCTCATAGGTCATTTTGTATGATGGTAATATAATAATGGATAGGAGATTATTGTATGAGATGATATAGTGGACAATGAAGGTTTTGGTTAAGGTATCTGACTGAGCTTAAACCAGTACTGAACCAAGCATTTGAGATGCTATTTTGAGTAGTACATTGTATTGGATTTAATTATCCATATTGTAGTCAATGAGACCCATTTGAGTAGTGCGTTCTATGCAGTTGGCCTTCCTTCATGTGCAGGCCCCTATTGTAAGTAGTATTTATTTATATTGGCCAGTGAGTAAATATTGTGGGTCACAAATCCCACTGAGGTTTTTCCCACATCGGGTTTCGTTGTTAAAATATCTTGAGTTACGGTGTGCATTTATGTTGTCTCTATTATTTCTATTTATAGTATTGTTTCTTGTTTATCAGTATATTGTTTTGGGTTGCAAAGTTATAAATAAGTTCAAATATAACACTAACCAGTTAGACACTAATTAACCCCCCCCCTCTCCGTGTCTTTGGGACTGTCATTGAATCTAACACCAATTATGTGAATGTGTGACCCAATTGTGTGTATGTGTGACCAAACTGTGTGTATGCACGACCAAACTATGTGTATGTATGACTAAACTAGGTGAATGCATGACCCTATCTAATTTATGTGTTTTTCATAGTTTTCTTTAATTTAAATTAATTTTTCCAATTGAATCTTGCACTAGAGGCTTGTTTTCAGTCTGTAGATGATTTCTATATTTGAATTGAGTATTTTTTAACCTTGTTATGGATTTTCTTGGGGTTTTTGATATTTGATATGATTCATGTTGTTGTATAATTTCTCCTCCATGTTGATGTGCCATGTGAGGAAGATGCTTATGTTTTTGTTCTTAATCCATCAGGTGAGTAGGCCTTTTTGTAGCTTAATTACATTTTTTATGGAAAAAATTTTATGACTTTATTATGCCCTTTCGTTGGCCAAGATGCTCATTGTTATACTTGATGTTGTTGTAGCCTTGTGTATGTTGTAAAAGTATGTGTGGATGTTCTTGGCTGCATATGAATGTTATATTTTCATATTTCATTATGGTTTAGAGCCTCTTGTGACTTATGGTTGAACCATGTTAGGCGGAGTGGGCTTCCTTGTGATGACCAGGGTCACAAGAGATAATCTTGCATGAGGTTCCTTGTAAGAATGCATGAAGTCTGGACCAACAGGGCACATTGGGAGTTTACCATGATTTATAAATAAGGGATAGCCTAATAATTAATGGGTTGGGTAGTTAGATTTATTAATAAAGATAATAATTGATGTGAGCCCCATGACTTGATCCTAGGGAGGATGTTTTAGGATAAGCATGAGAAGGCCATTGCTATGGCAAGTCAATCTCCCTTGATCTCTCATAGGTTGAGATGGCTCCACATGTCCATCAGGCTAGTGCCTTATCTTTTTATATTTGTTATGTTAGAGGATGGGATGTGATGGCACTCCACCCCTACATGTGTTCCCTTGATCATTTATTATTTTTCCTTATTGGTTTCATTTATGTCTTGTTGAGCTTTACGCCTCTGGGAGTTTATTCTTGTTGTATTGTGTCAGTTCTTGCATGAGAGTCCTTGTGTGATTAGTATCTTTGGTTATAGGTGTCATCTTAGGTTTAGAGTGTGTTTTGAGACCATGTGTCATCTCTTAGCATGGGGGGTGGTTCCTTTGGTTCAACATGGTCGGGTGGTTGTTCTTTTCAGCCATTGGGATGTTCTCTTGGATTCTTCTTCATGATGATTATGGATGTACCTTGTAGCATATTTATGTAATGAATATGATAGAATTCATGTAATGTAATATTATTGTATGTAGTAGTTGAGATCTTGTAATAGGAAGAGCTATTCTCATTATGTATTTTATTTAAATGTAATTGTAAGAAGGTAGTAGATGGAATCTAGGATTATATCATGGATTTTAATAAGACTATATGATGTATGATGTTGTACTTATAGAATGGAAGAAATGTCCTTAAGTGTATTGGTAAATGAAATGAAATGGATTTTTATTATGGCTTAATTGTATTGGTTCAAGTGGAATTCTATGAAATGATTAGGATGTAATTGAAATATGAAGGAACCTTAATGAATGGGTTAGTATTAATGGGAATGTTAGATAATATGATTAGATGAATGATTCATGTAGATGCATTGGTAGAAAGGAAATTATGCATTGCATGTAAGGGATTGTTAAGTGAGAAGATTGCATTAAGATTCTTGCATTATGCATTTAGAATTAATGTTAAAATAAATGACCATGTTAGGGAATTAGACGTGATTGAAGCATGTTTAAATGGATAGGTAAAAATGGAATATACCTATTAATTAGGATTGCATTATCATGGAAAAGGACAAAGAGCATATAGATATGAAATTTTGGGTTAAAACACATTTGGATTTGTTGCATAAAATTACTGTAGGATAAAGGGGTTGTCTCGCATTAAAAAGGAAGAATATATCATGCTAGTTGAATGATAGAATAGTATGCATATCATATTAGACAAGTAATCTAGTAGGTTGCACATCTCATGGTTAGGAAATGAATAAGATATATTAAGCTTAAGTGGGATGTGATTATCATGTGAGTAGGATGTTATTAGGATAGTTAATTAAGTAAGGATGTTGAAGTGTCCTAGGGAAAGATTAATGTTGTTTATGTTTATTTCTGCTTGCTTAAATTTATGAAATGTGTAATGATTCATGTTCATAATGGTTAATTGATTAATGAGTGTAATTAAATAATGGAGTTATAGGTTGCATTAGTTGATCATAGATGTTAAATAATAAAAATTATCTTCATTAATGCATTAGTAGTTTAATTTTGTCTACGATATTTCGGTGGACATTACATGTGGCATCAGAGCCCATGTTCAAACACTGGGTACTCTGGTTTCATTTGAGCCCATTGGGCATGTTAGTGTTTAGCATGGGGTAGTCCAATAGTTTTATCCCTGCCATTTATTTTCTTGTTATAGTTTCCCTAGATGGTTAGCTTATAGTTTTATATCGCATCTTGCTTAGACAAGATGCTTGCTAGGGGTAGATATTATCGTCATATTGGTCACATGGGTACTCATAGGAATCCTCATCCTAAGGTTTTCAAAGAGTCACACCATGAGTAGCCATAGCAGCAGGATCATCTTAGAGCTGATGTGATTCCATAGTTGGTGAACATGCTTTAGGAGATTCTTGGTCACCTAGGACTGAGGCAAGAGGAGAACTAGTAGGAGGAATCTTGTCAGTCAAAGCATCTAGACAGATAGAATTCATGTTCTCCTAGGAGAAGAGCTGAGGTGGATCAGGTGGCCCTTGTAGCTAGTCACATGAGAGATCTGATGAGGACTCACCCTCCTACTTTTTCTGGCTTAGGTAGTGATATGGAGGTAGAGACATGGTTATTGGACTTGGGTAGGTGGTTTTCTATGCACCCATGTAGCAGAAACACCAAGGTGAGATGTGTGATTATACACATTTGTGATTTTGTGATGACGTGGTGGCACATGGAGGAACAAAAGTTGCATTTGGACATAGCGATAGTATCTTGGGAGTTGTTCTTATGGTGGTTTCGTGCTACATTTCTTTCAGAGCATTGGAGGTAGAGGAAGGATGATGAGTTCCATGATTTGTGCTAGCAGAGGATGATTGTGGAGCAATATGAGAGCAAGTTCTTTGAGCTTAGATAGTATATTGGGATTGCAGATGATGAGTCGATGTTCATTCAACACTTTGTGAGAGATCTCTATGATCATATCAATGGAGAGGTTCAAGTTCATGAACCTAAGACCTTGGAAGCAACTATGGAGAAGGTGAGGATAGCAGAGGAGAATCTTGCCTTAGCTTTAGGAGGTGTGATAGGAGGATAGACTATTAGTGCACTAGTTACATGATATGTTGTGAGAGGTTCTCAGCTATAGACTTTAGGCTTTGCTAGGAGCAATCCTTCTTCTTTCTGTAGTGGTCAGTGGTTTAAGAAGAAGAATTATCAAGCCTAGAGCTTTGCATGAGGTGCTAGATTTTACGTTGGCAGGAGTCATAGTCATCAATGTGATAGGAGACCTACTCCTTCTTATCTAGCATAGATTTCGTAGCCAGCTTCTATTAGAGGTAGTGTTTAGCACTCGAGTACTACACCAAGTAGTAGAGTGTTTGGCAAGAGAGATTATTTCTGCATGTAGAAAACCAGGACACATTTCCATTCATTGTCCTTGGCATACTTCTTAGATGTCAAGGCAGTAGAAGCCAGCTACTTCTGAGCCTATAGTTGGAGATGCAGGCAGGTCTCATCATGTATTTGCAGCAGTTGATAACTATCAGGCTAAGCATCAGGCCACCGTTGCGCAAACATCAAGTGTGATAGGTGGTATCTATTGTTCACTGTTATTTGATTGAGAAGCATTAGATTATTTTATTTCTCTTTTTCTTGTAGAGTGATGTGGGCTTACTACATCAAATCAGGATGATAAGTGGCAGGTAGCATTAGCTATAGGGTCCAAAGTGGTAGTGGATTCCCTTGTGCTTAGTTGTCCTTTAGTTTTGGGATATTTTCATACTTTTGTGGATCTTCATGTTATGTCCTTGGGATCTTATGATTTGGTCCTTTGTATAGATTGGCTTGGATCTTACCAAGCGCAGATAGATTATAGAGGTAAGAGGGTACAGTGTGTGGATGATAGTGGGAAGAGTGTGGAGATTGTAGGTATTCAGAGACCTATCTCTCTTCGTATGATTTTTGTTATGTAGATGAAGAGATGTGTGCATAAGGGTTGCCAATTATTTGTTGTTAGAGTGAAGGATGTGGATGAGGGAGTTAGTTTAGAGGATTTATTTCAGCAACATCCTATCCTTTAGAAGTCTATAGATGTCTTTCCTAGTGAGATTCCAAGTATGCCCCCTCGGTGGAATATTGATTTAAAGATTAATTTGGTGCTAGGAGTTGAGCCTATCTCTAAGGCTCCCTATTAGATGACCATGCAAGAGTTGTTGGTGAAGGGATTTATTCATCCTAGTGTGTCCCCTTGGGGTGCACTTGTGTTATTTGTGAAGAAGAAGGATGGATCTCTTTAATTATGCATTGATTATAGGCAGCTTAATAAGGTGATGGTGAAGAACTGATATCCTTTACCTCAAATAGATGACTTGTTTTATCAGATTAAGGATGCAAAGGTCTTCTCCAAGATTCACCTTAAGTCCAGGTATCACTAGTTGAGGATTCATGAGACAAACATTCATCACATAGATTTTTGCACTAGATATGGTCACTATGAGTTTACAGTGGTATTTTTTGGTTTCATGAATGCACCATCAGTTCTCATGAGCTTGTTGAATGGTGTATTCAAGTTGTATTTGGATAGATTTGTACTGGTATTTTGGATGATATCTTGATTTATTCAAGATTAGTTGAGGAGCATGAGGATCATGTGAGGCAGGTTTTGCAATGTCTTAGGGAGAAACAACTATACACCAATTTGGCGAAGTGTGAGTTCTTCTAGAAAGAGGTGAGATATCTTGGTCAAGTGATTTCAGGAGAGGGTATTGTAGTTGATCCCTCAAAGATTCAGGCTATTGTTGATTGTCCAGTACCCAGTAATGTGGGTGACGTGCATAGTTTTATGAGTCTAGTAGGATATTATCACAGATATGTTCAAGATTTATCTAGGATAGAACACCCTATCACTTCTCTTTAGAGGAAAGGGAAGAAGTTTGTTTGGATAGAGCAGTGTGAGTCAACATTTCATATCCTTAAGGAGTGTCTAACAAGTGCACCTATTCTAGCAATGCCAAACCCTTTGGGGAATTTTGTGGTGTGTACAAATGCTTCTTTGGAGGGTCTAGGAGCAGTGTTGATGTAGGATGGTTGTGTGATTGCATGAATCACAAAAACTTAAAGATCATGAGTAGAATTATCCTACCCATGATCTAAAGTTAGCGATAGTGGTTGATTCTTTAGTTAGATGGAAGCATTTTCTTCTTGGGCATCTATTTGAGTTGCATAGTGATCATCTCAGTTTGTAGTATATCTTCGTGTAGCCAAATTTGAATGCTAGGTAGAGGTGTTGGATGGATTTTTTATGTGAGTATGATTTTGAGGTGAGATACATCCAAGGTAAGGAGGATGTGGTAGTGGATGCATTGAGCCACATGAGGCGTGAGATTTTAGTAGTGTCTCCTAGTGTGGATTTGAGGAGTCATATTCTCAGTGCCCTTCCTTCAGATATGTGGTATAAGGAGATTATTTTAGAGGTTGTCATAGGTAGAGATCTTGAGGGTAGATATGCAGGTTATTTAATTGAGTGAAATGGACTTTTTAGATATTTGGGATGAATTTACATTCCACCATCAGACGGTCTCTGAGATTTGATCATGTTAGAGGCACATGGTGCACCTTACTCAGCACATCCAAGTATCAAGAAGATGCACATAGACTTGAGACATATTTATCATTGGTCTAGTATGAGGAGAGATATTACATATTTTGTGTCATGTTACCTAGAGTGTCAGCGAGTGAAGGTAGAGCATCAGTATCCAACAATATTATTACAGTGACACTTGGTTCTAGGATGGAAATGGGATATTATTTTGATGGATTTTATAGTTGGTTTTCCCATGTTGTCATGATTCTATTATGGTCACTATTGATAGGTTCACCAAGGTGGTACACTTTTCTTTGATTATATCATCATACAAAGCAGTGACATTAGTTTAGGTTTTCTTAGAGGTAGTTGTGAGGTTGCTTGGTATTCCTCAGCAGATCATATCAGATCGTGATCCAGTGTTCACATAAGCATTTTGGACAGCTCTTCAACATCATTTAGGGACACAGGTTAACTTTAGTTCAACTTATCACCCTAAGACAGATGGACAAATAGAGAGGGTGAATCACATTTTAGAGGACATGTTGAGGATGTATGTTATGGATTAGTAGTCCCATTGGGAGGATTACCTCTATATGGTTGAGTTTGCATACAATAATGGTTACCATAACTCTATTGGTATGTGTCCTTTTGAGGCATTATATGGTAGACCATTTCATGCACCCCTGAGTTAGGGCCATTTGGAGGACAGAGTGCATATTGGTTCAGAGATGTTATAAGATATGGAGGAGTAGGTGGCTTGCATTAGAGAGCATTTTCTAGCTAAACAGGATAGACAAAAGAAATATGTGGATGCTCAACGCATGGACAGGCAGTTTTCAGTTGGCAACAAGGTGTTTTTGAAAGTTTGCCCACGAAAGAGTCTGATCTGTTATGGAAAAGGCTCTAAGCTAGTGCCACTATTTATAGGACCTTTTGAGATTTTGGAGCGGATTGTTCCTATGGCTTATCTCCTAGCTTGTCCTGCATCCATGATGTCTTTCATGTTTTATTTTTGAGATTATATCATCATGATGTTTCACATGTTTTGGATTGGACTGCATTGCAGGTCAGGGATGAGAAACTTTCTTTGGAGCTCGTGGGCATTCTTCAACGCAGAGAGATGTCCCTCAGAGGTTGGAGCATAGAGTAGGTAAGGATCCAATGGGATCTGATTGATGACTCTTCAGCTACATGGGAGGATATAGTGCGGATGACATATTTGTACCCCTATTTGTTCTCAAGCTTCCAAGAGTAAGCCTAGGTAAAGGGGGCAAAGATGTAGTGTCCACCTTTGACTTGACTTATTTTCAATAGAGTTGACTTTTATTTCATGCATGATAGACTTATATAGACTATTTATGATGATATCAATGATGATTATTCATGTGTTTTAGTTACTCATTATCTATGTGATATGCTATTTGGATGATCTATATGATGATTTCTCTATTATTATTGATTATGTGATTTGATGGATTCTATAAGCTTACTATGCAATGGATTATTGATAGATTAGATTTATTATGGTTTTGATTATGGTTACACTAAACCTATTTCGTGATTACATATGATGAGATGTCTATTAGATGTATTTTATATTGTATGACTCTCTTCATGAAAGCAACGATGTCACATAACTCATCATGAGGGGGATGTGTCGTCATGATTCCCTATCACGTCTCTGCTATGAGATATATGCATTTATTGTATTGTTGCTTTGTGGTCATAGGATTTGCAGGTAATAGACATTGACTCCACCTAGCTTCACAGGTCTGAGAGTGTCTTTAATTCCAATGCCTTACGTGGTTCGGAGATGACATGAGTTCCCTTCACATACTCTAGGTCTAAGTTGTTCACTGTGAGTCATCGGCATAATTCACCATGATAGTTAGTAATCTTGGTCTTCTTGGTGTTGTGAGTATGTTAGAGATGGTTGATTTATTTGAGTATGTTTAGATTAATTATGTGACTCTTGATGTGTGGTTTTATATTTAATAATGTTTATTTTAATGTATTTAATTTATTAGTTTTGAGTATTTAATTATTTTATATTTATATTTATTTGATAATTAATGTTTATCAATTTTATGATTATTTGATATTTATTTAATATTTAATTGTTTAACCTTTATGGTTGTTTAATAATTATTTAATATTTATTTGGTTCTTTTATTTATTTATGAGCCTTTGGTTTATTTAATTTAATTTCATCATTTGATTATTTATGTTTATAGCTTTTGCATAGTTATAAAGTTTTACCTTTATTGAAGTGGGGTGTATAAACACTTTAAAACAAAATAATAATATAATTCCCCCACTTGGTTGTATAAATACATTTAATATTTACCTTACCTACCCTTTACTCTTATTGGTTGAATTTGAAATGGGAGGTAAAATTATATTATATGGTGGCGTTGGTAAAATATATTCAAAACCAAATATTTTGATTGGTCGGTATGGAGGCTAGAGTTTTAGTTATTGTTTGGTTTTTATTTTCATTCCCGTGATGTTTTTCAAGTTGGCTTCTTTTCTCTAAAATAAATTCTTTCTGGAAGTTTCTTGGCTCTTGAATTTCTTTTGTATTTGGACTTTTTCTAGAGCTTTGTAGACTGAGTTTTGGCTTGGATTTGGGGAGCTCTTCTTCACCTACATTCCATTACATATGTTATAGGTTGGAGCTCTTGTTCCTTTGTATTTTGGTTTTAATGGCTTCTTTGTATGCATTGTGTTTGCAAATGCTTTGGGTATGGGTTCCAAAAATATATGTTTATTCTATAGTTTTATTATAGTTTCTGAAATAATAATTGTGAAGGAACTTTATATTATATGGGATTTTATATAAATTGTTGGAAATATTATTTTGGTTTTTCTGTAAATATTGTTCACGTCTCTAAGATTTTCTTCCCTGTGTATGTCTCTTATACTTGAGACATTTGGTTGAATTTGGGGAAAGATTAGATTTCCCTTTGTGAGTTTAATAGTCTAGAAGTGTTTGGGTTTGATTTTATTGAAGTTATGGGTGTTTGAGATGACTTTGTATGTGTGTTGTCGTAGAAAAAATTTTCAATTAAACTTTGCCTATAGTCTACTAATCTTTATTTTGATTTTATATATTTGTTCCTAAGGTTTGGGCAGCTCTTTTTGTATATTTTTCGAAGTTTATTACTTAGTCTTTGATTTTATATTTTTTCGTAAGTTTCTGAGCATCGGAGTCAATTTTGAACAAATGTGTGACCAAATTATATGAATGTGCAACCCAATTGTGTGAATGCACGACCCAATTGTGTGAATGTGCAACCCAATTATATGAATGTGCAACCCAATTGTGTGAATGCATGACCCAATTATGTGAATGCACAACCCAATTATATGAATGCGTGACCCAATTGTGTGAATGCATGACCCAATTGTGTGTATGTATGACCAAACTGTGTGTATGCATGACCAAACTATGTGTATGCGCCAATAGACTGTGTGTATGCGCGACCAAACTAGGTGAATGTGTGACCTTGCCCGATTTATGTGTTTTTCATAGTTTTGCTTAATTTGATTTAATTTTACCGATTGAATCTTGTACCAAAGGCTTGTTTTTAGTCTGCACATGATTTCCAAATTTGAATTGACTATTTTTTAGCCTTTTTGTGGATTTTCTTAGGGTTTTTGATATCTCTTATACTTCATGTTGTCGTATAAATTCTCCTCCATGTTGATGTGTCGTGTGAGGAACATTCTTATGTTGTTCTTCTTAATCCAGTAAGTGAGTAGGCATTTTTGTAGCTTAATTATATGTTTTATGACATATTTTGATGACTTTATTATGCCCTTTCATTGGCCAAGAGCCTCATTGTTATCCTTGATGTTGTTGTAGCCTTGTGTATGTTGAAAAAGTAAGTGTGGATGTTCTTGGCTACCTATGAATATTATATTTTCATATTTCATTATGGTTTAAGGCCTCTTGTGACTTATGGTTGAGCCATGTTAGGGGGAGTGGGCTTCCTTGTGATGACATGAGAGATAGGCTTGCATGAGGTTCCTTGTAAGGATGCATGAAGTCTAGACCACTAGGGCACATTCAAAGTTTACCTTTATTTGTAAATAAGTGATAACCTAATAATTAATGGGTTGGGTAGTTTGATTCATTAATAAAGATAATAATTGATGTGAGCCTCATGACTTGATCCTAGGGATGATCTTTTAGGATAAGCATGAGAAGGCCATTTCCATGGCAAGTCAATCTCCCTTTATCTCTCATAGGTTGAGATAGCTCCACATGTCCATCAGTCTAGTGCCTTATGTTGTTATATTTTTTATGTTAGAGGATGGCATGTGATGATACTCCACCCCTACATGTATTCCCTTGATGATTTATGATTATGCCTTATTCGTTGCATTTATGTCTTGTTGAGTTGTACACCTGTGGGAGTTTTTATCATGTTG
The DNA here is from genome assembly GCF_030272615.1 of Cryptomeria japonica. Classification (NCBI taxonomy): domain Eukaryota; kingdom Viridiplantae; phylum Streptophyta; class Pinopsida; order Cupressales; family Cupressaceae; genus Cryptomeria; species Cryptomeria japonica. The sequence continues at coordinate 123,461,347 of NC_081415.1, read as the reverse complement.
TATTGTGTTGGTTCTTGCATGAGAATCCTTATGTGATTAGTCTCTTCAGTTATAGGTTCTAGCTTAGGTTTAGAATGTGTGTTGGGACCTTGTGTCATCTCCTAGCATGGGGGGTGGTTCCTTTGGTTCCACTTGGTTGTGTGGTAGGTGCTTTTTCTCCATTTGGATGTTCTCTTAGATTCTTCTTGCACGGATGTGGAGTCTTCTTCATTATGATTATCGATATACCTTGTAGCAGATTTATGCAATGAATGTGATGGAATTCATGTAATGTAATATTCTTGTATGTAGTAGTTGGGATCTTGTAATAGGAAGAGCTATGCACATGATGTATTTTATGTAATTGTAATTCTAATAAGGTTGTAGATGGAATTTAGGAATATGTCATGGATTGTAATAAGACTATATGACGTATCACACTGTACTTATAGAGTAGAAAAATTGTCCTTCAGTGTATTGGTAAATGAAATGGAATGTATTTTATGATGGCTTAATTGTATTAGTTGAAATGGAATTCTATGAAATGATTAGGATGTAATTGAAATGTGAACAAACCTTAATGAATGGGTTAGTATTAATGGGAATGTTAGATAATATGATTATATGAATGATTTATGTAGATGCATTGGTATAAAGTAAATTATGCACTGCATGTAAGGGATTGTTAAGTGAGAAGATTGCATTAATATTCTTGCATTATGCATTTGGAATTAATGTTAAAATAAATGATCATGTTAGGGAATTAGATGCAATTGAAGTATGTTTAAATGGATTGGTAAAAATCAAATACACCTATGCATTAGGATTGCATTATCATGGAAAATGATAATGAGCATGTAGAAAGGAAATGTTGGGTTAAAACCCATTTGGATTTGGTTTAGAAACTTTTTGTAGGATAAAGGGGTTGTCTCACATTGAAATGGAAGAATATATCATGCTACTTGAATGATAGAATAGTATGCATATCATATTGGATAAGTAATCTAGTAAGTTGCATATCTCATGGTTAGGAAATGAATAAGATGCATTAAGCTTAAATGGGATCTGATTATAATGTGAGTACAATGTTATTATGATAGTTAATTAAGTAATGACATTGAAGTACCCTAGGAAAAAGATTAATGTTGTTTATGTTTATTTTCGCTTGTGTAAATTTTGAAATGTGTAATGATGCATGTTCATAATGGTTAATTAATTAATGAGTCTAATTAAATAATGGAGCTATATGTTGCATTAGTTTATCATAGATGTGTTAAATAAATAAAAATTATCTCCATTAATGCGTTATTAGATTAATTTTCTCTAGGGTATTTTGGTAGGCATTACATGTTGTTGATATGCAGGAGAGGTTAGGTTTCCTTCAGTCTTGGGCGTGATTGTCAAAAACATGGAGATTGATTCTTGATGTTTCAGAAGGTGATAGAGATATTATCGAGAAGTGGATTATCCACTCTTCTTTGCATGTCTTGGTATACAATTAACTGGGGTTTGTTGATGATGTTGGTAGAGCAACAACATAGTGACACCAACACCTTCCATCTAGAGACTGGAGAGATGATGATGATGCTTGAGGATGTCTATAGGATTCTTCGAATCACTTTGGTGGGAAACCTTTTGTCGTATGAACATATGGAGGAGCGTGAGACACAGGCATTACAAAAATATTTTTAGGATGAGCACATCAGTGGATATGAGATCTTGTAGTAGGAGATAGCTAATAGTTATGTGCCACTACCATCTATTATTGTAGGATTCATCAAAGGTTTTCTATGACTTGACCATAGGTCGAAGGGACTAGCACTAGTCTAGGAATAGTGATTGAGGCCATGGTGATTGAGGGAAGGAGATTGCATGGGGATCATGCATGTTGACCCATCTATACAAGGAGCTACATTAGGTAGTGTATCAAGGATACACAAGTTTATCTGCAAGGGTGACACTACTACAGGTGTGGCCCTAGGAACACATAGCTATTACTCGGCATCTAGCTAAAAGAGACAAATCAGTCCATCGGCCATATGTATATAGATGCACATGTGTAGTTGTCCAACACAAGCTAGGAAAATTAGAATACTAACATCGTGTGTTAGATAATTTGGATAAAGTCATCTAAAGGCTATATCTTGATTGTGAGGCATGGCCTAAGGATGTCTGAGAGATGCCATACATTTTTGTCTCATGGTACTTGATTGGTTGGATGTGTTTTATCATTGAGAGGTTTCTACACAACCGTGTCTACAAGTAGTATGGGAGACAGCAGGAGGTATCATTGGGACATTTATTGTATGCACAGCATCAGCAGGATGTGTCAAAGTGGAGACCCCCCATATCCAGTGAAGTAGCCTATACAGGGTACCTTGGTTTGGGGGCAAACACCTAGGACTATGCCACAGGGTTTATTGATGCAAGCATGACAACTGAGTATTCATAGTACTGGATAAGTCGTGCGATGCCATGATTGTCTAATCTGGCTAAGCCAGTACCAACATTTGACAATGAGGATGAGGATAGGCCAAATGTTGGCAAATACACACTCCAATGAGACATTGAAGGTGATTGAAGGTTTTGTTATTGATGGCAAACTTACAATCCTATGACACCGGCAAGGCAATTCACCGACACTAGCAAGATTAGACTCTACACCGACACTTAGACCACTGGTACCGGCAGTGAAAGACAGCATACCGACACAAAACTTGACAGGAATTTTGTTGTTAATATATTTTGTTTATTATTGTAAAAACATTGTAAGCCGACTTGGCAAGTTGTCAAATGACTCTTATATAAGAGAGTTCATTGTAGAACATTGTAGGGATATGGATGTAATTATGGATGAATGTAATTAGGTGAAATAAGGCAAACCTATTGTGCGAATTATAGGTTAAGGGTTTATGTAAGAAGTAGAGTTATAAACCGATACAAGATCTGACATAGTAGATGCTATTTTGAAGCAGTACAAGACATTGGATTTATATAATCTATTTTGTAAGTCAATGAGACTTCCATTTTGAGTAGTGAGCTCTAGGCACTTGGCCTTCTTGCATGTCCAGGCCCCTCTTGTAACAGTAATATTCTCTTATTAGCTAGTAAGTGAATATTGTGGGTCACAAATCCCACTGAGGTTTTTCCCACACTAGGTTTCCTCATTAAACTATTGTGTTATGGTGTGTTTTTCATGTAATTGTTTCTATCTCTGTTTATTGCATTACTTTCTATTTATGGGTATGCAGTTTTCTTTGCTCTACATGCTTTTAAGTTAAGAAATTCATCATACTAGTTAGATACTGATTCACCCCCCCCCCCCTCTCAGTATCTGTAGGAATCCTAACAATTGTCATCAAAGCCTGGTCCTCTTTTTTCAGAAGCCTAACAGCTTGAGGAAGATCTTGACACCGGTAGAGATGGAAAACTTGATGAAGCAATTGGAGGCTTCTCTCTTAGACTTTGATACAAAAAAGTTAAAAAATATCAAAATTGAAGATAGAAAGATGCAAAATGAGAATGATGAAAAAGAAACTCTTAATGATCAGATATGCAAGCTGAAACAAGAGAACATGACTACAAGGAATGAGATGCAGGACATGACTATGAGATTTTGTAAGGAAATTTAAGATAGAAAGAAGAATGAAGAAGATTTGACTAGAAGACTAAGTGATGCAACAAATGAGAATACAAGACTTGGCTATGAAAATGACTTGTTGAAGACAGATCTGATGTATACACAGAATGACTCCAATGAACTTATGAGATAGTAAGAGATCTTAGAAAGAGAACTAAATATTGCAAATTAGGACAAAGAAAAATTCAAGAAAAGCTCAGAAGAACTTAGTGACTTGTTGAAGAATCAAAAACCTAAAGGTGACACTTATGGAATTGGCTTTGAAGTTGATGAAAGCTCCAGTACTTCAAACACATAGGATCATAGCAAATCGGTAAGACAACCTACTGTTTATAAATTCAATGGAAAATGCTTTAACTATAATAAGTATGGTCATAGAGCAAATCAATGTAGATCTAGAAGTTATCAGAACACCAATACACCCACTGGTCAATGTTCAAAATGCAACAAAATTGGTCATAATTCTAAAAATTACAGAATGAATGTAAGATGTTATGTTTGTGGAAGATTTGGACACTTATCAAATTAATGCAGAACACAAACCGGCATAGGATATGGAAAGGCTATTCAAGAAAATAATGTGACTTGTTATGCATGTAACAAAATTGGGCATATTGCTAAATTTTGTAGAAGCAAGTCCTCATCGGCAAAAAACAAAGGTCCTAGCTTGAAAGGAAAAGAAAAAGTTGAAGAAGTTAAGCATGAATTTTCAAAACAATGGATTAGGAAATTAGAACTGGATGTTGATATGAATACTCCTCCACCGGCAAAATAGAGTAACACTCCACTGGCAGGAGTCTCTTCATCTAATTGAAGAAAATTTCTTTGAGGGTTTAGCAATCGAATGTGAAATATGCAATTATTCCCTCGGTTGATGGTGAGAAGTAGAAATTACTTCTATACCAGCAAATAAAGTTAAGTGACTACTTTATTAGCATGCATTAAATGTGGTAGTTGGAAAATTAACATTATAAATTAGTGTTTTTGGCTCCATTTTACTTCACCGAGCATTCAAACTTTTGAAGAGTGCGAAATTTCTAGAGTTAACGCATTTCGAGCAAAGAAGCAAAGCATTTCAGCAATCAATCTTTCCAAAGGCAGAAAAAGGTATTTATAATCATGGCATCCTCTTTTGTACCTGAATTCATAAGAAACCCTACTGTAGTGGAAGTAATCAAGTGCCCTAGGCCCATATTTCAATTAGTTCCCGAGATAGCAAAGAAGGATGATAAGATTGGTGCATTCTCCCAAATTCCCAAAGGAGTAGTTTTTGCAGAAGACCCTAGAATGTATATCCATTGCCATATAGAAGAAATAGAACATGAAGAAATTAAGAACATGTACAAAAATGTTATATGTGATTTTTCCAGTAATGTGAAACCTGAACACAAAATTATTGAAATGTGAAACCTAAACACAAAATTATTGAAACCCTAGGATTCACTGAAATCCTCAGCATTCCAAATTTCCCTAAGGAAGTTATTAGTATAGTATTGAGCAGGGTACATGGTGCATTCTTTTGGCTAGATTCGATTCACAAAATTACCAAGGAAGCTATGAAAGCTGTAACAGGGTTACCCTCCACTAGTAACAGACCAAACAAGACAAAGAATGTCTCAAATGACCTTGTAGGTCTTTAAGGGTTAATGATGTAACTGACATAAATGTGAGATTTATTAGCATTATTCTAGGATACAAAACCAACATGCAAACAAACTGAACTCAGTTTCCAGCTTATACATAAAGATTGCTCATGACATGGTTAAGGATAATATTAAAATTGATATATGTGAATGGCTAAAGGATGAATTGATTGATAATCTAGGAAGGATAAAGAAGGATAAGAAAGGGACATTTAGATTTGGCAATTTACTTATTTGCTTAATGTTACATATAACCAAACAAGTGCCCGATATAAGTATCAAAAACCTTGGATTTGACATACCGGTAGGAAAACAGTTATCTGACTTATTGAACAACATGGGTGAAAACATAGAGAAGAATATCAATGAGTATTTTCTAGCATTAAAGGCCCAAATGAGCACTAGAGTCAGACTGTCATAGGAAATTGTAAATAAATATAAGGATGACATATGTTTTGTGATCAAGAAGGATGAGATCTGGATGGAAGCAGTTATCCCAAGAACAATTTGGGTTACTGAAATGGGTTATGAGACTAAAGACCACATCATTGAAATATATGCAAAGTCCCTTCTGGAAGCACCCAAGGAACCTAAGGAAGAAGTATTTGGCAGTGCAGAAACCATTAAAAATAAAATTCAATCCAAAAAGAGAGTGAAGAAAGTAGAAGCAACTATGAGGAGAGGTTCAAGATAGGCTAAGACTATCAAAGAAGATGTACTAAAACAAACCAGCATCACTGAAGATGAGTTGGAAGCACTACAACCTAGAACTCACCTTTCACCGGTAGCCACTTCTTCAGAGAGTGATATGCCTGCAGCCTTTAAAAGAGTTGTAAGGAAAAGGGAACCTTCACTAGTATCCACACCTTCACCTAGAAGAACCAAGCAAAAACAATAGGCAGTGAGGCCCCTGGTCAAGAAGACAACTCCTAAGAAGAAAAAGTTAACAACCTATAATGTCATAAAACGGTTAGTCCGAGGGTTAGTCAAATCAACATAAAACTAAACCATTAAAAAGCATTATCAAGAAAGATTAAGCATAGAAGCATAGTAGAGATAAAAACGAATAAACATTAAAACTTGACTTATGATGCTCCCTACGCCATTAGCTCTCCCTTGTTCCTCTCCTCTCCAAGTTCCCAAATGAGTGTAGCTCTCAGTAGCTTTTTGCACTATTTTTGGATGTCTTATGGAGATTCAAGAGTATTGAGTAAATGCTCATGAAAATGCAAACATGAACAAGCTAAGAAATGAGATATTATGTAACTAACTAAGATTAATTCTAGACCAAAGTGAATTATGCTAAATACTCTCTAGATTTTACTATAAGCTAGATGCATGCAAGTTTTCAGGATCTGGATTATGAAGGAATGGGCTCTATTTATAGGAAAAATGGAGCAATGGATGGCCAGGATTGAAAGGTTTAATCAAGGGCCAAGCTTGAAAGTTGGGGATCCATGTGCACAATTTGCACCAATAAAATGGTGACAAGTGTCAACATAGGGTTGGGTTGAGAGAAGGGGTTGGAGGCATTGAATGCCTGAGAATACTTCATGGTTATCTAGAAGGTGAGGGTCAAGTCTAAATTAGGATTACCCACTGGATTAGGAGTTAATGCAAGGATAAACCTTTGTGCAAATGATTAAGAGATAATCATGGTCAAAGCATTAAAGGCTTGATGAGACCCTTGGGTTGGGTAGAGGTTGAGTCAAAACAAATGTTTTAACCATGTAGGAGGGTTTGGGTTAACCATTAATGGTTATTGGAGACTTTGAGTATTAAGTGGTTGAAAGTTGGAACCCTTCAATAGTTATCAAAGACTTTGAGGAATTAAGTGGTTGAAGGTTGAAAGCCTTTAATGGTTATCAAAGACTTTGAGGAATTAAGTGGTTGAAGGTTGAAAGCCTTTAATGGTTATCAAAGACTTTGAGGTTTGAGAAGTGACCTCTCATTTGCTTAGGAATGTGACAAAGTTTAAAAGATGGTTTAGGCTAATTAGAAGTGATTAGAAGAATCTAGAAGAGGATTAGATTTTCAAGTGGATTTGGTGGGTGAGGGAAAATAGGATTTTATTAAAATAAAAATTCATTTATTTCAATAAATGTGTGTAAGTTGCATTTGTAGAAGAATGCAAGTGGGGGGATAATGATTTAAATAAATGTTTGATTTAATTTATTTAAAAGAGGAAAAAGGGATTTTAATTAAATAAATTGATTTTATTTATTTAATTGATTGGAATTTGATTTAATGAATTAATTAAAATAAATTGAATAATTTATTTAATTAATAGAAGAATGTTTGGAGATGAATTAATTAAATATTAATTTAATTAACTGATAGCTAGTGGATTTTTAACCAAATAAATACAAAATATTCATTTAATAAAAATGGACAGATTTATGTGACTACACAACCAAGAAAAGGACTCAACAAAATATTGCTTCAATTGATAGACTATTGGATGAAATCACAAAAGAAGGAAAACTTAAAAACATCAACAAACTATATGACTCACTATTAGTTGATGATAAATAAAAGGTTGAAAACATTGTTATTTTACACTTGGATATCTACAAGAAGTTCTTGATGCAAGTTGTAGATGAACTACCAGATGAACTATTCAAGAGACTGGAAGCAAGAAGACAAGTCGTTGTAGAGCTTGACAAGAAAATAAAAGTTGAAAAATTACTTGTTGTCTACCCACTTAACTCCCCAAAAGAAATAGATGATCTAATTGCAGATGCCAACCGGTCAATATTCTCTACTACACACTGGCATATTGCACTAATGGTTGGAAGAGTAAATGAGGTTGCAGAGGAAACTGCAAATGGATGGGATATATTCCTTGTTGAGAAGGAAAAATAGGAAGAGTATAGAAACCCCAAGCCAATCAAATTTTATCAAAAAGACAAGGATAAAGGAAAAGGTAAGGTTGGTGGACCTCCATGCTTAAAGATAACTGATAATCTACCCCCACCGCCTCAAGATACTCCATCGGTAGCAACAAGTGAAGATCAACTGGCTGATGAGAGTATGGATGTATCACAAGAGGATACTAATCCTAACTCTGAGGTATTATACACAATTGATGTTGATACTCAAAAAGTCAACATTGTGGTAGACAAAGACACAACCGGTAAGACAGATATGGCTAGTGAGCCACTGGTAACTAACGGATCAGATAACACACAAGAAAAACTGATAGATGGTAACACAGAACAATAGGTAGAGACTCAAACAGAAGCACAAATAGATCAACAAACATAGCAACAAGTAGAGCAATAGGCTCCAGAACAACAATAGGTTAATGCAGAATCAGTGCCACCAGCAACAGGTGAACAAGACAGACCATTGCTTAAGCAAATGGAAACACAGACTGACCTACCAGAGGTCGCTACAAGCAAGGATATCGCTCCCACTGATGGAATTCAGAATGTTGGTTCCTCTTCTGTAGGATTCAAATCAACTAATGTAACTGAAGTTCTTTTAGACTCTATAAAGAAAATAACAGATTGTAGTTCATAGGCATATAAAGCTATAGATGATACAATCCCAATTTTGAAGATAATAGCTCCAAAATGTAATGTAGATAATAAGGATTCTTTGAGTCAACTCAACACTTTGTCTAAGTATATTACTGACAACACAATGACAGTTGAGAAAATAAAGGAAGAAGCATTCAAAGAGAGGTTAGAAAAACAAAAACAAAAATTCGTTGAGGAACAAATAAAGAAGTGTACAAGGCAGTTTGACACACTTCTACTAGAACTGTGCAGCACACTTAAAGAGTTCAAAACTTTGTATAGAGATACTTATAAGACAAACTTTTTGATAGTTGACATTGATAGGAAAATGAGCAAGATACAGGAGGAAATCAATAAGCTAGATGACAATTTTATTAATTCATCTGATTCATTATCAATTTTTCAGCAAAAGATAACAGGTTTTGAGGAAGAATTATGAAAGCTAGAAAGAGAAAAGGAGAAAATAAAATGCAAGGCTAAGGATCTGAAATGGAGATTAAGTCCAAAGTTGGACTACCTTGCATGTTTAAGGAAAGAAATATTTGATGCAATAGTACAAGGATAGAAAAACACCGACAGAGCAAATGCAACACCTCACCAGTATAGTTCAAAGAATAGAGGCAACAATAAAAGACAGTAAAAAGTTTCTTGAAAGCCTAAATTTGGTTTTGGTGGATCTTTTTCAAACTATAACCACCCAGTTACAAGGTTGAGATAGGAAACCATACTCTATTGACACTTTGACAACCTTTGTCATTTATGCCAAAGGGGGAGTAGTGGTATGAGAAAATAATTAGCTAAAGACTCATCTGCTCAAGGGGAGTTCACACATTTTTGGACTTCAATTTTTGGATACACTTTTTGAATTTTCTCATGAGTGTTGCCATCAATGCCAAAGGGGGATATTGTTGGCAAATGCACACTCCAATGAGACATTGAAGGTGATTGAAGGTTTTTTCATTGATGGCAACATTACAATCCTATGACATCGGCAAGGCAATTCACCGGCACTAGCAAGATCAGACTCTACACCAGCACTCAGACCACCAACACCAGCAGTGAAAGAAAGCATACTGACACAGAAGCCGATAGGAATTTTGTTGTTAATATATTTTGTTTATTATTATAAAAACATTGTAAGTCGACTTGGCAAGTTGTAAAATGACTCTTATATAAGAGAGTTCATTGTAGAACATTGTAGGGATATGGATGTAATTATGGATGAATGTAATTAGGTGAAATAAGGAAAACCTATTATGCGAATTATAGGTTAAGGGTTTATGTAAGAAGCAGAGCTATACACCGGTACTAGATTTGACATAGTACATGCTATTTTGAAGCAGTACAAGAAATTGGATTTATATAATCCATTTTGTAAGTCAGTCAGACTTCCATTTTGAGTAGTGAGCTCCAGGCACTTGGCCTTCCTGCATGTGCAGGCCCCTCTTGTAACAGTAATATTCTCTTATTAGCCAATAAGTGAATATTGTGGGTCACAAATCCCACTGAGGTTTTTCCCACTCTAGGTTTCCTCATTAAACTATTGTGTTATGGTGTGTTTTTCATGTGGTTGTTTCTATCTCTATTTATTGGATTACTTTCTATATACTGGTACACAGTTCCTCCTAGGTGCATATTGCATGGGTCATCAAACAACCATAAAGATAGGTATTGATTTGTGTGTCGCCTCATCAACATGATGATCAAATTAGGGCACTGCAAGCCTCGTGTAGCAGTTGTAGGGATAGGTTGGACAATAGCAGAGAAAAATCACTCAACTACAGACTGAGTGAGATACTTCCATAGAGTGGTAGGGACATGTGAAGGCATTGGCTGGCAGTTTAGATAGAGCAGCATCAGGAGCCTCGCTCAGAGATACCATGAGAGAGATCTAGTACTTGGCCAAAGAGACCAAGTATTAAAGGAGGTTATATGAGGATATGATCCCTTGAGAGAAGAGAGCATTGTGATATGCATTGGTTTCTACCTCTAGATCTGGATAAATTCACTCCCGAACTAAAATTAGGGGTGTGACGAGACCACTACGATTGGATCCACCTAGCAGAGATCTTGGGTCATGAGCATTCGGAGGTGGGGTATTGTTTATCTTGATGTTTGTATAGACATTGACATGTGTACCATTCTTTTTGATGTATCTCCTATGCAGACTTGATATCATTTGTATTCTTGACATGATTTTGGAGATTTATATGAGATGTTGCAGCGATTTTTCCTTCGATCCACATGTGGTACTTGTATATGATTATGTCATTTTTTTATGATGATGCATATGTATGGATGTTATGATTTCTATCTTATAATGATTTTTATTTATGAATACATATGATGATTTTTATGATATTTTTAAGATGAACTATATGATCTTCCTGTGATATGCATTTATTATGATGGTGTTAATGCACATGCTTATATGGGATAATGATATTTTTTGCAAATGATTTGATGTATGGTGATGCTGATGTTTATATATAGATGAAAGCATTTTACTTTATACTCTAAAGGCCTATATGCATGTTGATATGATTTGATTCTTATGGTGTCTACATAGTGTGTGTTTTCTATGGGATAAGTGATTTAATGATGATGGGATCTATATGTTTTGAAGGTGATATATGTTGAATATGCCTATATGATGAGTTGTTGATTCATGTTCATGTATGTTGTTGGATTATGCAAATAATGATGTTTAATGTATGTGAATATCTACAGTGTTCTATGATATCATATATTTATAATGTTATGGATGGATTCCTTATCTTTATGATTTGATGTGATGTATGAATGTATGATAATGTTAATGAAAATACCCCTAATTGTATAGGTAAATGATGCTTGTGTAGTAATGTGATGAAAATTTTAAATATAGGTAAATGGAAGTTGAATGATGTGAGAATGATATAAATGATGATGACAAATGTAATTATATTCAATCTATATGATAACTAAAGGTAACTGATATATAATGATTTAAAATGATATGAAACTAAAGGTAATGATGAAATGATATGCAATGAAGTGATATGAGATGATATGTATTTATACAAACTGATTTATGAAATGTTTTCATTCCATTGGCCAATTGTGTGTGCTCTTTTTATCATCATTTATCTTTAAAATGCTAGAAGTTTAGTACAAACATCAATAGTATAATAGAGCCATGATGACCTGAGTATAAATTACATGGATTTTGATATTGCAAAATGACACAAGTGTCGAGGTATAATTGAACCAAGACTACCTGAGTGTTGTTTGCATAAAAATAGGCAAGAGTGGATCATCAGTATATGAAAATCCGAAATGTCTTCAATGATATGTTTCCAATCATGTCTTGCAACCAACTGGCATACTACAAATGATCCACTCATAGATAGCAGACAAAAAAATATCAGACCCCTTCCTTGCTTCTCTAGTTCAAGACATCTTTGAGTTGATCCAAAGATCTAACAACCAAAAAACAAGATACAAACTGTCAAATCTCATGCTAAAGTAGTCAAACCATCAGTCATAATAGATCATCCATCATGTTTTATTCTACCAATCCTGAAGTTGAACCTGATGATTGGTTTGAAATATGTGTTCAATTTTTCAATGTTGAATTGCATTTGGATTTGAATGCTTCGATTTTCATCATTGAGTTTCATGATCTTTGTTTTGTGAGATGTCTTCGTTTGTGCGGTTTTTTTCTTGTTTAAACCCAAAAAGGTGAATTGCCCCTAGCAAGGTCAAAATTTTGTCCCCGTCCCTAGATAGAATTGTCGATATGGATATATACACTGAATACCAAGCCATGGTGAGATATTATATAGATAAACTATCATAGATAATGAAGGACAATGACTATGCTAAGTGTGTCTAAGATTATACTGCATTAAAGAGTTGTGCCAGCTGATGCCTTAGATGAAATGGATGCAAAAATTTATGACATATGTATCAGTCAATAGGAGAGTCGATCCATCACAAATTGCCCTTGTTGCTAGGTTTTCACTACTTTCTTTTATTGCACTTTTTTTTTATGTTTTTTTTTTTTCTCTTTTTTTGAATTATTTTTTCTGGGCATTGGATGACTCGTGTCTAGAATCTTTTGAGATGGTTGTTGTTGATAGGTTCATTAACAGATTTTGTGTGGTCATATATGGATATACTAGGGACAGATCTGGATCTAATCATGCACTACCCATCCATAGCTCTCAGTGCTAAGCTAGTAAAGCAAAAGCTAAGAAAGATGCATCCACATGTAGCACTTCTAGTCAAAGAAGAATTGAAAAAACTACTAGATGTGGGATTCTTGCAGCCGATCGACTATGCAAAATTGATTTCCAACATTGTACCTTTATCAAAACCAGACAAGGAAATGCGTGAACTTTAGAGATCTTATTAAGGCTTGCCCAAAGGATGACTTTCCTTTACGAAACATAGACACCATTGTAGACTTAAAAATATAACATGCTATTCTTTCACTCATGGATTTGTTTTCAAGCTACAATTAGATCAAGACAGAACTAGAGCATCAAGACAAAACAACTTTCTCATGCCTATGGGGTACATATTATTGGAATGTCATGCCTTTTGGATTAAAGATTGCGGGAGAGACTTATCAACATGTAATAACTACAATTTTTCATGGCATGAAGCACATATTAATGGAGCACTATGTAGATGACTTACTAGCCAAATCATTCACAAGGGAAGGACATTTAGAAATCCTGGATAAAATATTTTAGCGATTGGAAAAATTCAATGTGTGGCTAAATCTAAAGAAGTGTGTATTTGAAGTTACATCCAGAAAAATCCTAGAGTACATAGTGTTAGCAAAAGGCATTGAGGTAGATCTAACAAAAGTATAGGAAATCATGGAGATGCCACCTCCTAGAATCATCAGCCAATTAAGATCTCTACAAGGAAGGTTGCAGTCCATCAAAAGATTCATTGTGCAGCTAGTCGACAAGTGTCTACCTTTCACTCAGTTACTACATAAGAATGTTCCTTTCAGAAGGGAGGCAAAATGTGAAGAATCCTTTGATCAATTAAAGTAATGTTTGATGAATCCACCTATATTGGTGCCACCAATGATATAAAAACCACTTCTTTTATAGCAACTAAGGTATCCTTAGGAGCTTTACTAGCACAAGAAGATTCCACTGGTAAAGAAAGGGTTGTTTACTACATTAGAAAAACATTGAGTGGTTATGATCTTAACTACACATTCATTGAAAAGGCTTGTTTGGTTGTATTATTTTCATCTCAAAATTTGTGACAATATGTGTTAACCCACACAATCAAGATTATAGAAAATATAGATCCCTTAAAATATCTACTCGGTAAGGTGACTCTAACAGGTAGACTAGCAAAGTGGGTAATGATATTAAGTGAGTTTGATATTCAATATATGGACAAAAGAGCCATCAAAGGCTAAGAAATAGAAGATTAGTTAGTTGAACCACCATTGGAAAATTATCATCTGATGCATTTTGAATTCCTAATACTTTAATGGATCTTACACCCAATATGGGTCAAGTGCTAGAATCTTATTTGTAACTCTAAAGGGACACACAATCCCTAGGTCTTACAGGTCAATGTTTCCCTACATAATCAATATAGTTGAACATGAAGCACTAGTCATTGGCATCAAGGTGGCACTAGAATAGAAGATCATAGAGTTACTAGTCTATAGAGACTCTCCATTGGTCATTAATCAGATCAATGATGACCATCAAACGAAGGATGACAAGATAATGTCATACAAGAGAATGGTGGATGATTTTAAGAAATACTTTGTTGAGACCAAATTTGAACAACTTCCAAGACTAGACAACAAAGATGCAGATGCCATGGCGACCATCGCCTCTCTTTTATAAATACCAAAAAAGAAAAATTGTTGTGAGTTCCTAGTGGAACAATTGTTTTCCCTTGCCTATGACAATCCCAATTCCCAAGTTATATTCCACCTAGTTGGTTCTAAATCTCTGACCTATGGGAAAATCTATACACATCTAAAAAATAATACCCTTCCACATGATTTATCTGGGAACCAAAAATAAACTTTATCCATCAAGCAACCTATTACACTCTGACGGCTGATACACTTTTCTGACAAGGTCTTGGTGGTACTCTTCTTAGGTGTTTTGAATGTAACAAATCTGAAACAACCTTACAAGAAGTTCACAAAGGTATTTGTGGTACAAATTCAAGAGGTCCTACTCTAGCTAAGAAACTTATAAGAATGGGATACTATTGGCCAAACATGGAGAAAGAAGCCTGCTAATTTGCTAAGAAATGCCAGAAATGCCAGATCCATGGAAATCTTATACATGCACTAGTGCAGGAGTTGCAACCATTCACAACATCATGGCCATTCTATCAATGCAGACTCAACCTTGTGGGTAAGATCCATCCCTCCTCAAATGGACATAAATTTATAATCACAGTGACTGATTTTTTCACAAAAATGAATTGAATTTGTTCCATTAACCACCATCACTAGCAAACAAATATCCTCCTTCATTTTGAACTACAATATCTATTGGTATGGCATTCCTAGTTCTATTATCACTGACAATGATAGACCATTCAAGAACCAAGATGTGTGAGAACTTTGCAAAATATTTCATATCCAACATCATTTTTCCACATCTTATTATCCTCAAGGGAATGGCCAAGAGGAAGTTTCAAACAACACCATTCTAAAAATCCTAAAGAATTGTAAACAATGTTGGTCGTGATTGGCATGTCCACTTAAACCTTTCCTTGTGGGCATACCAAAGTATCATCTACACCCCTATTAGATCCACACCATATGAACTTATGTATGGATCAAAATATATTTTACCGATTGAGGTCGAGCTACCTTCACTTAGAGTATCATTGAAAGGACTCATACTAGATGAGGAATATTGGGTATCTAGATTGCAAGAGTTGGATTTTCTATATGAACATTGTCAGGATAATTTTGATCATATAAAAGAATATCAACAATAGATGTCCAGAAGCTACAACCACAAAGTAAGGCCAAGAATGTTCAAGGTTGGTGATTTGGTAATAAAAGAGAATCCTCAAACTTAGCAAGATTGGGAAAAGAAGGGAAAATTTGGACTAACCTAGCTAGGTATGTTCATCATCATATCAACATATGGTTCTAGGGTATATCAACTATCTACACTAAAAGGGGACCTATTTTATGATCTTATCAACAACATTCTTATCAAAAGATTCTACACATGAATCATCGAATGCATGAATAAAGCAAGAAAAATACAAAAATAGATAAAAATAAATTAAAAAGGTACAATAAAAGAAAGTAGTGAAAACCTAACAATAGGTGTTATTTGTGATAGATAAACTCCTCCATCTATTGGTGCATATTTCATACCATCCACTTTTCATTATCGTTATCTATATCCATAATAAAAAGACTTGTATACACCTCAAACATGGCAGTAATGTGTCACCATGGCTTGGTGATCACCATATGTATCCATAATAAAAGGATTGTTTCTAGATTGGGGGCAAAATCTTGAACTCAATGGGAGAAATCTACTTTTATATTAAAACAATAGAAAAGATGTAGTAATACAACACACTAAAATAAAGATCCCAAATAAAATCAATGTTGAACACAGAACACAATTTTTTGAAACTGATTATCAAACTCAACATCGAGATCGGTAAAGACAAAACCCAAATGGATGATCTATTATGAATCATGATTTAGTCACTTTGGAATGACAGTTCAACTTTTGTATCTTGATTTCATTATCATATCTCCTAAGTGACTCAAGGATGTCTTGAAACTAGAGAAGTGAAGAAGGAGCATGATATTTTTTTGTCTACTGTTTGGGACTAGATCATTACTGCTATGCAAATTTATCGCAGGACATGATCAGTAATGTATCATCAAGGATATTTCAGATTTCTATAGGAAAAAGATTAACTCTTTTTTTTTTTACACAAGCAACACTCAGGTCATCTTGGTTCAATCATACCTTGTTGCTTGTGGCATCTTGTAATATCAAAATCCATGTAAGTTGTACTCGGGTCATCATGGTTTAACTATACCTTGATGTTTGTACTAAATTCCAATATTTATAAAATCTCAATAATGATAAAAAGGGCATAACAACTTAACTAAAAAAGTCACAACATTACATAATTAGGCTTGCATGGTTAAAGATAATGTTAACTATTGCAAAAGCATTCTAGGCATAGCTTGCACAAGGGTGACAAATTTGACAAATGATTTTATCTCTCTTATTAAACGATTGAGTGCACTTGACATAACCAAAAAGAATCATCATTCACATTATTACATTTAGAAGAATTCATTATCATTCCATATAATTACATTTTTAAATAGGTACATTCATTCATGCCATCAAAAATCTAGTAGCTTTCATATTTACATTCATCCATATGATCTCATTTAGTGGCATTTGATACCTCAATGATGAATGGATAGTACCAAACCAGTACTAAGAGGGGGGGGTGAATCAGTATAGGCAAAAATCACATTCCTAAAACTGGTTTGTCAGCAAACACTGTGCATTGGCAAACAAAAAATAACACCGATCTTAAATAGACTAAACCCAGCTAAACCCAGAATAACTGAGACATGCATAAACTGGTTGACACTTATCTTTTCATACACTCTAATACTTCATTTCCATTTCACACTAGTTCATGAATAGGTAATCTATCACCAAAAGCATAATAATAGCTAGTTCAACATGTTTTACCATCAGACATAAAGATAATGAATCATCACATGAAAAACACCACACGTGACACACAAATTTTTCACGTGGAAACCCAACTGGGAAAAACCACAGTGGGGATGAATACCCACAAGTTGTTTTGAACTCTTTAGAAGTCCACTCTATTAGGAGCCTTGTCTGGTTAAAGACTAATACAATAGGTTCTGTTAGGAACCGATCCTATTAGGGATCACCCGGTCAAGGGATGGCTAGAATACTTGGTTAAGGATTAAACCCTTTTAAAGGTTACCTTGTTAGAGGATTTCAAGAACTAAATGGTTTTGAGTCACCCTATTAAAGGATTTACAGCAAGCCGGTTAAAGCTACCCTATTAAGGGATTTCTCAACTATTGAGGTGGTTAGAAATCAACAGGTATTACAATGATCTGGTAACAGCACACAATGCCAATGTAGATCTGCTTTAGCTCCTCTTCACCTTCTACACTTACACTCTGCAGGTATCACTTTTCTCCTCTGGTCTGGCAAGAATCACGTATCACTTCTCTTGGATACACACACACAAATTTTGCCAACAAACTCAGAAAGAAACACAACATCGACCTTATAGGAAAACAGATAGGTCAGCAGCATAAACTATAAACCCTAAACCTGTTAGGTTAAGGAATTCAAATGGTTCAATCCTGACCGTTGAGCACATTGCATCAAATACAACAGTCTTGATCCATTCTCAAGATATTCTCCATCATTTGTTTTCCACCGATTTCGTGGTGGCTAATAACCCATCATGCGTTATCACCATTTACATACTCCGCACATTCCCGAGGTAGATGGGAACAATCTCCTTCATGCAAGATCCTTCATGTGCACAAGGCTGACATGGCAACATGGTTTGTTCTTCATTCCAATGCTAACTCATCACACAAAGTCACTAGTTGAGTTACACAGACTTGAAACTCATCAACTAGAAACCCTAAGACTACCAACCAAAAACCCTGAGACTGCCAACCGGTAGTCATACAAAGCTTCCATGTACCAATTCTCATATCAACATGTCGGTTCACCTTGAATAGACACACTTCTTCATTTTGGCACACATACCGGTTCACAATAATATACTGGTTATCACACATATCAATTCTTGGTAACATGTCGGTTCTCTTAACTACAACATATTGACATCAATGACAACATACAATGTTATAATGTCCTCATACACATAATGCCAACAATCTCCCCCTTTGGCATTAATGGTAATATACAATGATATCTCGTCATTTCACATCTTCTCCTCTAAATTCTATAGATATCTTCTCTGCTTCACTTCGTCTCCCCCTTTGACAACAATGCCAAAGTGGAGGCACAAGCTTTTCCTGTTCCATTATGCTGCTCCCCTGAGGAGTAGCATATGTCATCACATCAATCCTGAAGAGTATTTTGACTATGCAACACTTGATTGATGTGGAGTATATATCTTTAGTTTACCTCCTAAAGGGGCAGGACCCCTAACTCACCTCTTAAGTACATAAATGTAGCCTTTGGGAGAGGCTTGGTGAATATATATGCTAACTGCTCCTTACTGGAAAAATGTTCCAGTGCAATCTATTTGTTCTGAACCTTTTCCCTCAAGAAATGATACTTGAGCTCAAAGTGCTTGGTTGTTGAATGTAAAACCAGATTCTTGGAGATGTTAATTGCACTAGTATTGTCACAAAATATACTTACTGGTTCAGATATAGGAACTTTGAAGCCATTTAATACATGCTTCATCTAAATTGTCTAAGTGCAGTTCATGAAAGCTGCAACATAATCTGCTTCCATTGTAGACTGAGAGATACAACTCTGCTTTTTACTCATCCATGAGACCAATCTACCACTGAGAAAGAATGCACCACTGGTTGTGCTCTTCTAGTCATCTACATTACCAGCCCAATCAACATCTATGAACACTCTCAGGTTAAAATCATTATTGTATGAATACCATAACTCATAGTCAATAGTTCCCTTCAAATACCTAAGAATCCGCTTGACTACAACCAAGTGGGATTCTCTTGGAATTTTCTAGAACCTTGCAATAATGCCAACTGCATGTGCAATATCCGGTCTGCTATGCACTACACAATGCAACTTACCAATCATTGATCGGTATTCCTTCTCATCAACCAATGCTGAGTCATCCTCTTTGGATAGTTTACAACCAGTCACCATCTGTGTACCAACCAGTTTTCTATCTTCCATGCCAAAGGTCTTCAACGCCTCTTTAACATACTTGGACTGAGTGATGAAGATTCCATCTTTCATTTGTTGGATCTATAGTCCAATGAAGAACTTAATCTCCCTTATGAGTGACATCTCAAACTCTTTCTTCATCTCATCAGCAAACTCATGACTCATCTTGTCATCTCCACCAAAGATAATGTCATCAACAAATACTTCACAGATCAGGATCTGATCTCCTTTAAACTTCAAGTAGATATCACTATCTTCACTTGTTCTCTCAAATCCAATCTTCACAAGATGGGAATGCAGACATTCATACCATGCTCTAGGTGCCTGCTTTAGACCATATAAGGCTGTATGTAGCCTACACACCATGTCATTGTCTTCAAATAGGGAAAACCCATCTGGTTGCTCTATATACACTTCCTCTTCAAGTACACCATTTAGTAACGCAGATTTTACATCCATTTGATATACTTTGATTCCTTTAAAAGCTGCATATGCAAGATGCATACAAACTCCTTCCAATCTGGCTACAGGAGCAAAGGTTTCTCCATAGTCTTCTCCTTCTTCTTGGGCATATCCTTTGCACACCAATTTGGCTTTGTTTCTAATCACTGTTCCATCTTCATTAACCTTATTTCTGAAAACCCATTTGGTACCAATGACATTTTTATGCTCCGGTCTGAGTACCAAAGACCATGTACCATTTTTCTCTATCGGGTCAAGTTCCTCTTCCATTGCCTTGATCTAGTCTTTATCTTTATGCACCTCTTTGAATGATTTAGGCTCAAATTCAAAGATCATACATGAGTTTTCTCTGACCTTTCTTCTTGTAAGGATTCCTGCATCCTTATCTCCTATGATCCACTTAGGATCATGATTTAGCTTGACATACTGAGGAATGGTCTTGATAGATTCCTCTTGCTTTTCTTCTTCATCCTCATCTCCATCAGTATCAGCATCTACATCTACCGGTGTAGGAACACTATTACTGGTACTTGGCTGACTAGCAACCGGTTCCCAGAAAGTTACTACTGGTTCATCTCTTACTTGCTTACTGCCAGTTTCCTCAAGTTTTCTAGATTTTTCGTCAACTTTAACATTGATGCTTTCCAAAATTCTTTGAGTCCTATTATTGAAACATTTGAGAGATTTTCTCGTGGTGGAATATCCTAGGAATATTCCTTCCTCACATTTTCCATCAAACTTGCTCTGATGTTCAGTCCTCTTGATATAGAATTTGCTACCAAACATTCTAAAGTACCTTACCACAAGTATCTTACCCATCCAATACTCATAAGCAGTCTTATCTTTTCCTTTCTTAATAAGTACTTGGTTCATTGTGTATACTACAGTGCTCACGGCTTCTCTCCAAAAGGTGTGAGCTACCTTTCCTTGGAACAACATTGTTCTTGCTGCTTCAACCATAGTCTAGTTATTCCTCTCTACTAGGCCATTCTGCTATAAAGTCCAGGGGGAAAACAGCTGCCTCTTGATACCATGTTCCTCACAGTACTTGTTGAATTCATTGGAAGTGAATTCCCCTCCTTGATTAGTTCTAAGGCACTTGATCCTTTTACCACTTTCCTTCTCCACTAATTCTCTGAAAGATTTGAACTTTCCAAAAGCTTCATACTTATATTTTGAGAATGTGACCCACATCATTCTTGAGCAATCATTAGTTAGAATCATGAAATACCTATCTCCCTTCACACTCTTAGTTTTCATAGGGCCACATAAATCAGTATGCACAAGATTAAGTAAATTATCTGCAGAGAAAGATTTACCTTTAAAAGTTGAGGAAGACATTTTCCCCTGTTGACACTCTCTGCACAAGGTATTGTCTAGTTTGCTCAACACAGGAAAGCCTCTAACTACCTTGATCTAACTAACCTTCACAATGTTATCAAAGTTTACATGGTAGAGTCTCCTATGCCATATCCAATTGTCATCAAACTTGGCCATGAGACATGTACTGATATTTGCATTCAACTGAAATATGTTAACTTTGGTCTACATGTCAGTGGCCACCATTTCACCATTCTTTCCTTTGATTCTGCACACTCCTTTCTTGAATTCAAGAGTGAGACCACTATCATTCAGCTGGGCAACACTCAGAAGGTTGTGTCTGAGACCATCAACCCAATACACATTGTCAACACTACTCTTTCCATTTAGAGAGATGGACCCTATGCCTTTGACCAAACATGGTGCATCATTACCAAAGCAAACCACACCACCATCATACTCTTCCAAGTATAGAAACTTTCTCCAGTCACTAGTCATATGGTGAGAACAACCACTATCAATAATCCACTCATTGGAATTATCAAAGTGGGAGACAAGAGCCTTCTTGTCTAACACTTCTTCCTTGACAGCAACAAAGACAATATCTTCATTTTCTTCATCTTCATATTCTTCATTTGTGACACCTTCATCAACTGCCACAAAATAGTTTCTCTGGTTTCCTCCTTTGAATTTCTTGAACCTTTCCAGTTTGTCCTTGATGTTACCATTAGGACAGTTTATAGCAACATGTCCTATCTAGTTGCAAGAAAAGCATTTCAAAGGGAGCTTACCTCTATATTTACCTATTCCTTTTGGAAGTTTCCTGGCAAGAAGAGCTTCAAATTTCATCAGGATATCCTCATCAGCCATTTCTCTGCTCTATCTTGGTTCACCACTGGTGCATGCTTCCTTTCCTTTTTTTGATGATACAGCAGAGGCTTTAAAAGATGATTCATTCTTTTAAACACTGCCATCAAAACTATTTAGCTCATAGGTTGTCAACCTTACTCTTACTCTTAATATCTCTTACTCTTAATAGGCTTTAAAAGCTGATTGATGAGTCTAGGGATACCTTACTCTTGTCTATTGATCTCAACTCCTGAATCGTAGCAACCCTTATTGCATAGACTGGTAATAAGGATCTTAGGACTTTGCTCACCACAATGGATTCTTCTATTTTACCACCTGCACACTTGATATCTCCAACAATGGTTTTGATTCTTATTCCATACTGTTGAATGGTCTTACCTTCAACCATCCACATGTCTTCAAACTTCCCTCTAAGGATTTCTTCCTTAGCTTGTTTTACATGCTCATCACTACCATAGATATTTTCAAGAGTATCCCATACCTCTTTGGGATTTACCTTATCTTGGACATCAATAAACTCAATGTCAGATAAACTACTAATTAGGGCTTCCATGACTTGCCCATTCTCCTACATCTCTCTCTTTTGGTCATCGGTGAGAGTATTAGTAGGAGCAACATAGGCATTCTCAACATAACTCCAGTGTTGAGCATTCATGCTTCTGATGTATATCTTCATTCTATCTTTCCATATACTGAAATTTTCTCTGTTGAACTTTGGACCTTCCCTCTTCATCATTAGATTGGGATCTTTACCTCAAGCAGTTAAGCTTATAACACAAAGGATCTAGAGGATGCTTTGATACCAATTGATAACTCAATGATGAACGGATAGAACCAAACTAGTACTGAGGGGGGGGGGGGTGAACCAGTATAGGCAAAAATCACATTCCTAAAACCAGTTTGTCAACAGACACTGTGCTTTGGAAAACAAACAATAACACCGGTCTTAAACAGAGTACAACTGGCTAAACCCAGAATAACTGAGACATGCATAAACTGGTTGACACTTATCTTTTCATACACTCTAATACTTCATTTCCCTTTCACACTAGTGCATGAACAAGTAATCTATCACCAAAAGCATAATAACAGCTAGTTCAACATGTTTTACCATCAGACATAAAGACAATGAATCATCACATGAAAAACACCACACATGACACACTAATTTTTCACGTGGAAACCCAACTGGGAAAAACCACGATGGGGATGAATACCCACAAGTTGTTTTGAACTCTTTAGAAGTCCACTCTATTAGGAGCCTTGTCCAGTTAAAGACTGATACAATGGGTTCTGTTAGGAACCGATCCTATTAGGGATCACCCAGTTAAGGGATGGCTAGAATACCTGGTTAAGGGTTAAACCCTATTAAAGGTTACCTTGTTAGAGGATTTCAAGAACTCAATGGTTTTGAGTCACCTTGTTAAAGGATTTACAGCAAGTCGGTTAAAGCTACCCTGTTAAGGGATTTCTCAACTGTTGAGGTGGTTAGAGATCAACAGGTATTATAATGATCTGGTAATAGCACACAATGCCAATGCAGATCCACTTTAGCTCCTTTTCACCTTTTGTACTTACACTCTGTAGGTATCACTTCTCTCCTCTAGTCTGGCAAGAATCACATATCACTTCTCTTGGATAAACACAAACAACTTTAGCCAACAAACTCAGAAAGAAACACAACATCAACCTTATAGGAAAACAGATAGGTCAGTAGCATAAACCCTAAACCCTAAACCTATTAGGTTAAGGAATTCAAATGGTTCAATCCTAACCATTGAGCACATTGCATTAAATGCAACAGTCTTTATCCATTCTCAAGACATTCTCCATCATTCATTTTCCATCGATTTCATGGTGGCTGATAACCCATCATGCGTTATCACCGTTTATAGACTTCACACATTCCCAAGGTAGATGGGAACAATCTCTTTCATGTAAGATCCTTCACGCACACAAGGCTGACATGGCAACATAGTCTACTCTTTGTTGCAATGCTAACTCATCACACAAATTCATTGGTTGAGTTACATAGACTTGAAACTCAGCAACCGGAAACCCTGAGATTGCCAACCGAAAACCCAAAGACTGCCAATCGGTAGTCATACAAAGCTTCCATGTACTGGTTCTCATATCAACATGCCATATCACCTTAAATAGACACACTTCTTCATTTTGGCACACAGACCGGTTCACAATGTTATACCAGTTATCACATATACCAGCTCTTGGTAACATGCTGGTTCTCTTAACTGTAGCATATTGGCATCAATGACAACATACAATGTTATAATGTCCTCATACACATAATGCCAACAACAATGGCATTCATTCATATAATTTAAGTATATTTTTCACATTATCATTGCATTCATAAACTAACAACAGTGCAACATCATATTCCATTACATGAGTACATAATCTCATTGCGTCATTACATGTATTGTGTCATCTCATAAGCATAATAACATGGTACCATAAACAATTATCATATGTATGCATTTCATCATTACATCCATCATATACATAAGCATCACATACACATATAAGGTATCTCAAAATAAATATCTCATCCTTCATCATAACAATAAATCAAGTAGACATTTAAAGCATATAGAGCACAAATCAAATGCATCGATTCATCATATAAGAAAAAACGTAAGAACATCACATCATGAATCATATAGGCAGCATATAGATCCAAAATCATCGTTGCATCTCATATAATCTAAAAAATAATCAATGTCAAGTATACAATGATATCGCATAAATATAAGAGATACATCATAAAATGGTTGAAATCATAGTCCTCGACTAAATCAATGTATACATAAAAAATTGGGGCACATAGGTCTATGTAGTGCAATCCCAAGACGCTGTAGGCATCATTTCACCTATACCTATTGTAGCACAACCATATGATCTTGCATTTGGGTCTCCACTTGGATGATCTCTATGAAGAAGTCTTGTCACACCTCTACTCTCATCCTGTGATTGACTCCATCCTGACCTAGCAGCAAAAACCTCTGCATAACTTGATATGTGCTAATCAATAGGGACACTAGCAAAATACAACTATCTATAATACTTGTGGAATATTGGAGATATTTTTGGACATTGTTGCTTATAGGATATGTTCTTGTCATTGATGTCAACATATTCTTGTGAATTGCTTTGGCGTGTGCAGATTGGGAAGATCTTATGATTCAATTTGCAGTTTTGTTTTGTTGGTCAATGCTTTGCAGAGTTCAGTATTTACTCTAGTATATTCTTGTGTGATCAGATCTAGTGCTAAGATTTTAGGATGATGTTTTGGATGGTCTTGTGTATCTTCATTTTAGGTGGGTCATGATTTGGTGCTTCGCAAGTTATCTTTCTTCGTGACAATTGTTGTTGTTTGAATGTTCTTGAGTTTCAAACGTTGATAGATGAAGATTTGATAAGTTATGTTGGTGTGACTATTTCTAATGATTCTAACATTCTTACTGGGTTTCCTAATCATTTCCTATTTGTTTTGATGATCCAGATTGATTGTTGTGTGAGTTTTTGGTGATTTTGTTGAACTAATGATGATTTTCGTGTTATGTGGTATTTCTGGTGGTGTAGCATGTTGTAATTGTTCTTGGCGTGATTTTTCGGTGGAGTTGAACATTTAGAAATTTGAATTAGGTCAATTCTATGTCATGTAAATCATTATATTGGTCTGGTGGTTGATCTTTGTATCATGTGATATAATTTTGTAATTGTGAGTTGAGGGTTTAACCGACCTTGTTATCAAGGTTGATGAATTGTATACATAGGTGGTGTTGTTATGTAATTTAGATATAGAGGATATTGGGATTATGTTGTCATTGATGTCAACCGGTGAGTGAGTAGAGGTTATCGGTATGTGTGAGAAAGTATTTCACGGATAACCAGTATGAAGGATGGTGTAATGCCTCGCCAAGAAACCCCGAAGGGTTAAAGCTAAAGCACACTCAAGGAGTGCAATATTTTTATTTTTATTTTTTTTTTTATTTTTTTATAAGACACAACATTAAGATACATTGGAGTTATCTAAAGCTTTGATAACACAGAAGAAGACCTAAACAAACCTAAAGGGTTTCCCAATGTGATTACGTAACTTAACACCTAACTCAAATCGCAACATTAGATCCAATTAAGCAGGTTATCTTAATTACATATTATTATTTAAAACATGGATATAATTTATTCAGTAAATTAACATTATAGATAGTAGGATGTGCTCATCCATTATGGTTGAAGATGAGTCTAACATGAGGATATCTACCCATAGAGGTTAAAACATAGGTATCATATGAATTCATCCCTTAAGGTTAAAATGTAGTTAACTTGATGAGTCCATCCATTTTAGATACCAAAATATCTAATATGATGAAGTTTGTTTATTAAGGTTAAAATGTAAATAACCCATTGAGTTCATCCATTATAGTTAAAATCTAGCTAATTAGATGGAGTTCATTTATTATGGTTAAAATGTAGGTAACCAATTGAGTTCATCTATTATAGTTAAAATACAACTAATAAGATGGAGTTCATTTATTAAGGTTAAAATGTAGATAACCAATTGAGTTCGTCCATTATAGTTAAAATATAGGTAATATGACGAGTTCATCCAACAATGGTTATTCAATCATTTTGTTCAAAGTTTTCCTTAACCATATACCATGCATTTAATTTTATTACATGCTTTAATTTCTTCATAACCTAATGAGTTCTTTCCATGCATACTTAATTGCATTATCAATAATTGAAATAGATTACATTCTATTATTCAAATCTACATCCTTTCATGATCCAATTTATTGCATTTAAGAGATGACTATATACATGCATTATGATAAATCTCGTCCAATCCACTTACACATTCTATCAAAGTATCATCCATACATGCTAGCACTAACCATGAAACATGAGAAACAAAAGCATCACATAACACCGAAATGATCTCGGAGTTCACCCCTAGAGGGCGACATCTCCGGGTCTGCTCAACTAAAAGACCCCTCTGATCATTAAATAAGTTTAAGGTACATAAGGTTCATGTTATTTACAATCCTGCCATTTAGGCGAACATAACCAATATACAAACGACCACTTCGGTCAGTAAATACATAAATGATACCTACATAGAAACAGATCCAACAGAACATATTAAAAGAAAATACAAAGGTCTCTTGTCTGATGGTACTCTAACTAGGGACCTGACCAACTATAGCCAACCACAAGTCAACCAAATGACAGGGTCCAGACGAACATATCAAGGTCTTGCCATTACTTTGAACAAAAATGAATACACAAATTAAACTTGCATAGGCATTAACCGATAGAGGCAATCTTTTCCCATATTGATTTAAACACTAAATGTCGATCAAGTTTTCTAAATGATCTAAGCTCTCAAAATACAACAACAGAAACGAAACACCATTACAAGGTAAATTCAATACCACAATTGCACTAGTTCAGTCTTGCCTATTTCCCAATTCAAAGAAAAATATAAATTAACAATTTATTCTACTAAATGAAAATTTCATTTACTTGCCAAATTTTCCTAACGATACTTTATTTAACTCCCAATATTTCCAAAATTATATTATTGAAGTTTCCAAAATACCCCATGATATAATATTCCTATTTTCTAATTACCCAAAATAATTATTAACTAGTACATGTTTATTAACCCCTAGATAATAACATATAACCATTAATAATTTACTAATTCACAATTCCAAATTAAATACCGATTAATATATATTTATATTAATCCCCATTAATAAACTGTATATATCAAAAATAACTTAATAATACACTGCTTTCAAATTAATTATTAATTAATACATATCTATTAACCCTCATTAATAAACTATATATTAGTAATAATTAATAATTAAAGAAAATAATAAAAATACCATTAAAATAAACTTTCATTAAAATAAGTTTTTTTTATTTTTATTTATATATTATTTTAAAAAATAAAAAAAACTTTAAAAAAAAGGGGTGGGGAAACCCTGCAGGGCCCACCTCCCATCATGGGAGTGGTAGAAGCCACCGCAGCTCCCCCCACCTGCGGCAACCACAGTGGGCGCAGAGGCCCCTATGGCCACCGCGGGCATAGGGAAACCCTGCGGCTGCCGTGGGCACAGGTCCTTGCAGCCGCCGTGTGGCGCAGGTCTCTATGAAATTCCACAGCGAGGGCACAGGTAGAGCCCTCGGCTCCTCCGCCCTCCAACCCTCTTTTTTTTTTTTGTTAAAAGAAATAAAATATTAAATTAAAACAACAATCCCCCATGGGATAAAATAAAATAAACTATACCCCCAAATTTGCTATCTGAGACTCAGAATTTTTTGAGAGGTAAATTTTGTTTTCAATCTTTTGACCTGTATATGTTTTTTTTTTTTTATAATCTCAAACAAAACCCTCAAATGAAATAAAAGTAAACTAAAACAATAATAAATGAAAACCCCCAATTCCTTTCATTCAAAGTCCGATATATTTTCCAGAATGTTCAATAAACAACAATATGAGAAATTTTCCTAGCAAGATCATGATTTTTCCAAATACACAATAACTTTCAAATGGGCAAGATTTTCTCAACCACAAAACATATTTGGCTTCCTAAGATGGATTTACTCTCATTTATCTACTCCATTTTAACAATCTTGACCCAAAAACAACCAATTTTCCCAAACTAAAACCTAAATTTTAAGAACATTCATGGAGGTTTAAAGCAAGAAATCTTCAAGAAAAACCATTCCCCTTTTTTTTGAAGAGACAAACCCAATATCACAAGAAATCAACAGATGCATTCGAATCCTACCTCATTTCGCATTCCTGACAATATTTTGAGGACGAGCCCAACCTGCAGCTGTAGATATCCTTCCTTCCCAAAATCCCCAATTTTCTCCATCCAAAAATATTTTTCCCCAAAAAAATCAACAACCCTTAAAATATTTTCCAACCTAAGTTAAATGGAATAAAATTTGACCTAATCTCCTAATTTCGAATTTAAACACTTTTTAAATAAAAAAGAAAGAAAATCATTCTTTTCAACTATTAAATAATTTAACTTTCTTTTCTAATTAAAATTAAAATGCCTCTTTCTCATTTAATTTTAATTCTCTCAATATTAACAAAGCTAACATTTATATTTCTCAATATTGATGAGGGTAAAATATTTTAATTAAATTAAACTTCCAAAATCAATCTTTCACACTATATCAAATATATATATAAATTAAACTTGCTTTCTAATAAAAATTTATTTTCTTAAATAATTAAAATTAACCTTTCTATTCCAAAAAGCAAAAAGGGATTAAATTATTTTTATTTTGAATAACTTTAAATCTTCCCTTTTTAAAGTGCATAAACTAAATAATTTCATGATTTTAAATTAATCATTAAATTAAACTTGCTACAACATATATAGAGCGATTTTCTTAATTAATGATTAATCACATAAAAGAACCTATTTATTTTAATTCCTTAATTATTAATGTGTAAATGAACACCTTAAATCAAATTAAATACCTAAACTTGCTACAAACATAAATAGAGCGATCTTTTTAATTAATGATTAATCACATAAAAGAACCTATTTATTTTAATTCCTCAATTACTAATGCGTAAATGAACACCTTAAATCGAATTAAATACTTAAACTTGCTACAAACATAAATAGAGCAATCTTTTTAATTAATGATTAATCACATAAAAGAAACCTATTTATTTTAAATTCCTCAATTACTAATGCGTAAATGAACACATTAAATCAAATTAAACACTTAGGATAAAATATTCAATTTTTACCACACGCAAGACATGCAACCCAAGAAAGCCAACCAAATACACAACTCGCAAACCCAAACGAAAAGGGAAACTGATGGACCACAAGTGACGCTCACTTGAGCATGACTAGGATAAACTGAGGAATTTATGAGCACCTAATGCAAACTCTAAGGACTAGAGTAGTACACTCAAACCTACGAATCCAGGTGAAGATGAGCCTCGCACCTAGGCGGTACTGTACCTGCAATCTCCTGCAACCATGAGTCATACAAGCATATATATATATATATATATATATATATATAATGAAAGTGATAGCTCAAGATTAATAAACAGAATCAGGAGAACAATTAAACTTATATAAGAATTGATGTGAACGCACACTATTAGGTACGCACAAAAATTGCAATATCTAACTACAACATTGTATAATGATAAATCAACCATCCAAGAATGCCACATAGGAAAAGTCAACCAAGGTCAAACCAGTTTTGCAAAGCTGACTAGGGTAGGGGCACTACATTCTCCCCCCTAGGCTTCAGCTTACTCCGAGAAGTCATAAGGCTAAGTGGAACTCATGCAACATGTATTAGCCCTGAAACTCAATTAACAATTATCAATTTGCACATATGAATCTTTTCACAAACAATTGAAATATTATTGCTAAATCCTCTATGAATGTCATTATCCATTGATGAGGTACATCTAAATCCCTACATTTATTATAACATTCTGGGGAATTATCAACAATCATAGTAGAGATACAAGAATTTTCTTCCTTTCATCATGCCAAATTAAAGCATTAAAATAGGTAAACAACAATTACCATACTCATCTAACAAACAGGACAAGAAAACATACCGTCATGATCAATTTCTTTTACCAATACATCTTTTTACAAAACTTTATCGCATAGAACTAGCTTCAACTATAAATTTCTACAACCAAGTTAACTTTAAATAAATAAGAGCAATGTAAATAACTCAATTGTTTACACTTTCCAAGCATAAAAGAACCTTTCCAATGACTATGTCCCATAACATAGTGACAAGTTAACCAATTCCATCACCATATTATACTAGAGTTAACCAGATCATGTCGGATCCAAGTTAACCAAAAATCACTCAACCTACCAGGACCAGAAGGGTGCCAATAAAGCATCCAAATAGATAGTGTTGACATCAATGACAAAACATAAATGCAACACATAATCAATTCCACCAAATGGCCAACAATTTCCCCCTTTGGCATTGATGGAAACACTAGATGTGAAAAACATCTAAGTACTAAGAAATGCCAAACAAGTCTCCCCCTATGGAAGACAACCAACAATCTCCTATATATAGCTCTGAATATGAATGTTTCTCCCCCTATGATTTTTCTCTTTTTTTTTGTCTTTTTCACATCAATATCTCTCCCCCTTTGACATCAATGCCACAAATCTGACAGAAATATGAAAGCAAAAACATAATCCTCTAAATCTCAAAGCTGACTACTCCCCCTAAGCAGTGGCATCCCCCATCAGTGCCAAAATGAATACTATCTCTAATAATGCATACCATATTGATGCCAAACCACATCAATCAAGTCTTTGTCGAAGTGGCAGAAACCCCCAATCTGTCTCTCAGCTATTCAAAAGATTCCTTGGATAAAGGTTTAGTGAAAATATCTGCAATCTATTCTTTTGTGTTCACATAAACCAGTTTAACTTCATTTGCTTCCACCTTCTCCTTCAAAAAGTTATACTTGATAGATATGTGCTTTGTCTTAGAGTGAAATACCTAATTCTTTGATATATCAATAGCAACAAAGTTATCATAGTGAATAACTACCAGTGCATAACAATCCACCTTTATACCCTTCAATAATTGTTTCATCCATGAAACTTGTGTACAATTAGTAGCAGAAACAACATACTTAGCTTCAACAGTAGATAAAGAAGTACATGACTGTTTCTTGTTGATCCATGAAACCAAATTCTTTCCAAGAAGGAAAGCTTTACCAGAAGTACTTTTCCAGTCATCAACATCTCCTGCACTATCAGCATCTATATATGCACATAAAGTAAAGTTATCATCCTTAAGATACCACAAACCATATTCTGATGTACCTTGTAAGTATCAAAAAATCTTTTTCACTGCCATCTCATGATTTTCTCTAGGATCGCTTTGAAATCTTGAAACAATACAAATAGCATTCATAATGTCATCTCTAGTCTAAGTTAAATAAAGTAGAGCTGCAATCATAGATTTGTATCTTGTAGGATTTATCGGTGCATAAACATATTTCTTTGTCAATTTCTCACTTGTAATCATAGGTGTACTTACCGGTTTAGAATCTCCCATACCAAATTTCTTCAACAATTCCTTAGCATATTTAGTTTGACAGATAAAAATACCTTAGTCAATCTAAGTAATTTACAAACCTTAAAAAAATTTCATCTCACAAATCATAGACATCTCAAATTGTTTCTTCATGTTCTTATAAAATTTTATGCATAACTTGTCCTCACCTCCAAAAATATTGTCATCAACAAATAATTCAACAATTAGCATATCATCATCAGTGATTTTATAATATAAATTACTATCAGCATTGCCCTTAGTAAAACAAAGCTTCAAAAGATATTTATATAACCTTGCATACCAAGCTCTAGGTGCTTGTTTCAATCCATATAAAGCGTTCTTTAACCTGGAAACCATATCAGTATCATTTGA
Source organism: Cryptomeria japonica (assembly GCF_030272615.1). NCBI lineage: Eukaryota > Viridiplantae > Streptophyta > Pinopsida > Cupressales > Cupressaceae > Cryptomeria > Cryptomeria japonica. The sequence continues at coordinate 123,428,433 of NC_081415.1, read as the reverse complement.
TAGTGAAAAACAATTAGGTTGCTCATTATAAACTTCCTCATCAAGATTACCATTCAAGAATGCACATTTAACATCCATCTTATAAACCTTGTAGTTTTTATAAGCAACACAGGCAAGAAATAATCTTACAGCTTCAATCCTAGCTACAGGTGCAAAAGTTTCTCCATAATCAAATCCTTCCTTCCAATAATATTCCTTACAAATCAATCTAGCATTATTCCTTATAACTTTACCATCCTCATTCATTTTATTCCTAAAAACCCATTTAGTTCCAATAACATTTTTATTTTTAGGTCAGGGAACCAAACTCCATGTGTTATTTTTCTCAATCTGATCTAATTAATCTTCCATAGATTTTAACCAAAATTCATTTTTACATGCCTCAATTACTGATACCGGTTCAACTTATGAAATTAAACATACCTCATTAGTTCCAGTCCTCTTCTTGTCATCAATCCATTTCTCTTATCCCCAATGATTTGATCTTCAAAATAATTCAATCTTACATGCCTAGGAGTCTTCTAACTCTTTGTTCCTCTTCCCTGTTCTTCAGTTACTGTAGAATTTTTTGATATTGTTGGAGTAACTATTGGGATCCAAGAACACTGAGAGGGGGGGGGGGGGGTGAATTAGTGTTCTGCCAGAATGAACAATTTTTAACTTTATAGACCATGCATATATAAACTGGTAAACAAATAAACATATAACAAGAAGCAAATAAACCATCCACATAATTGAATACCATAACACACATAATTTATACATGGAAAACCTCAATGAGGAAAAACCACGATGGGATTTGTGACCCACAATATTAGTTCACTGGTCATATGAAAAGGCATTACAAATAACAGGGGCCTGCACTTGCAGGAAGGCACATTTCCTAGAGCATACTCCTCATCACTAAAGAACCTCATTGACTACAAGTTTTCTGCTAAAGTAAATTACTGAAAATGAACTCAAGAATGCATATGCTATGCCAAATAGAGTTTTGGTTTTAGTTCTGCTCTGTACTGGTTCATAAACCCTGAACTAATACTAGTATCACTTCCCCTCCAAGAATGTTTTACAAGCTATCTACAGATCATTGCATGATATAACATTCACATACAAAATGATCTCCATACATATATTTTGCATCATACAGTTATGCTATATTCTTCTATATCCACACAAATCATTTTCATATATGTATCTCATGTATCCCTCCAAAATAAACTAGCAGACTGACCTATATACCTGTTACAAATAATATGCCTTATGTCAGCTTACAATAAATTTATAAAAGATATTCAATGTTGTCCTTGATAATATTTAGTAAAAAGATTTGTTAAGTAAATTATCCTTGACGTCGGCTTCCAATGAAGTAATGATGTCGGTGTCGGTGCTAGTGTAGCCCTGAATGCTCTAAAGCCAGTATCTGCCGGTATATGCCTCCTAGTGTCGGTTTATGACTTCCATCAAATCTTTTTGTCATCAATGATAACAAAATGAATCCAATGAGTGTCAATTGCCAACAATCTGCCCCTTTGGCATTGACGGCAACACTCATGTGAAAAATGGATTCCCTGTCGGTATGCTCCCCCTGAGCAATACTCTCCATCTGATAACATATTTCCTAATATTTTTCTCATATGTACATACTCCTCCTTTGACATTAATGCCAAAGACCAGTGAAAGAATTGAAAGAATAAAAGAATGTTGCTAGTTTCACTGGAGCTTAGTCATCTTAAGAATTTCCAGGTATGCCTTTTGTAATAACTAAAGATATGCATCCCAGCCTAATTTGAGAGTATCCTAGATAGATGCAAGTCCACTTAGTAAGTGGGCAAGTGTTTCCTTCTCTTGGATATCACACACTCTTTCTTGTGAACACCCACTGGGTCTAGTCTAGGACTTACCAACCCTCTTAAATTTCTTGCTCTTCTCACTATTTTATCTTTCTCCTTTTCAAAAGAAAAAATTTGGTTCTCCAAGGACAAAATTTGTCCATCAATAGATGTGGTTAGTGCAGTCAATCCATCAAAAGAGTTAGAAATATTAGCCATCTTATCATATAACTCCTTCAATCTTCTATCTACATTATCTGTAAGACTTCCTATGTTATAGCATACTCTGTATATATTTGTACATTATTTTAAACAAACCTCAATGGGAATAAGTTTGTCCTCAATTTTCTCCTTCCCTGTTTCTATAAGCTGATCAAAAGCTACTCTTTTTGCTATTGAGGAATTGTCCAAAGCCTATCGGTCTGCAATTTGTCTCAAAGATTGAAAATTGTTGGATATATGCTCTGTTAGAGTCTTGAGCTTATAGAAAGGGCTTTCTCCATCTTCAATCTGAAAGTCAGGTATTAGTCTATGCAGTACTAAGACTATTTGATCAATGAATCCTTTATCTATAGTACCTTCCTTCAGTAATTTTTGAGTATCCATCATCATTAATTCAGTTGGACTCAACTTAGAAACTGATTTCTTCTCAATTTGAGAAGTGTCAATTTCCAAAACCTTTGTCAGGGAATCAGTTTTACCTGTGAGTATGGACTCAATTGCTTTTACCTTATCCATCTCAATCTCTTTTTCACTGGTGGCTTCGCCACTTAGTGTAGTGTCAGTTACAGTCAGTGGAGTATTATCCACAATATTTATAGTGTCTTGTACATTACCTTGCTCAAAAATGGTCTATATTGGTATAGACTGTACATTATCCTTAGGTTCCGGTTGTGGTTGTGTATCTATAGTTACTATCGGTTGTGTCAAAATTGGAGTTGAACTGCCCAAAATGCCCTTTGCTTTTGATTTGTTAGGAATGGTGGAAGATGTTGCCCTTGCAAATTCTTATTGAGAAGTGACATTTTCTCAGTATTTTTGAAAGAATTTGGTCCATCCCTTACTTGTCTCATTTACAACCTCATTTACTCTCCCCATCAGAAGGCTTATATGTCAGTTTTTACTACTAAAACCTGTCCTATTTGTGGTGTCTATACATCTTTTCATTTCTTCATTATTTACAGTACCACACATTTCCAAAAGTGCAACTTCCTTTATTTCCCTATTCCTCTTGTCAGCATCAAGTCTTAGATTTGATCAACTTTGACTTTAATTTTGAAAGTGTTAGATTTGATAAAATCAGCCAAAATTCCGGGTTTTAGCAGCAAAATACAGTAAGATCTAGCTCCCGAAATTTCAGAAAAAATGTCGGGGACGATGGCGCTCGGAGTGCACACGGTCCTCGCAACTTTTTTCCAAATTTTCAAGGATGAAAGATATTGTGATTTTATTGCGGAATCCAAAGTTACAGCTGATTTGGAGATGCTTTGATCGGTCAAATTGTCGGACAAAGGTTGAATCAAGAGGGTTTCAAAAATTAGGGTTTTAACACTTAACCACTTAATTTTCAAAATTAAAGCACAAATATGAATTGATAATTTGTAATAGAAGGATAGATCTGAAACAAGCATTAACATTTAGACATTTCACAAGCTTAATTACTGAAAAGAAAATTTAGGGTTTTTATGCAATCAACCTCTAAAATTTGCAAAAGATCAAACATGGAAATGTAATCAAGGAATCCAATTTTCAGATCTAACCCTGAATAATCAGAAAGGATGTTCACGTCGGGTTCACCAAAATGTAAAGCGGAAAATCGCGATCGAACCCTAGTTGCACTCCCTTCTTCCAACTCCAAGGAGAGAGAAGGGAGGTTCGCTAGGGTTGATGGTTTTCACTTTGGGGAAAGACTTTACATTCAAAAGAGGGGTTGAAACCCACAAGATCCAATCCTACACAATGCAAGATTGGATGCTAAATGTGTTTCAAGAGTTAAGAAAGCAAGGCTACCCTCTTTTGTAAAGAATGTTGATAGAGGAATTGAGCTAGGAATGCATAGAGAGTGACAAAGATTCGCTTATAAACTGAGATAGGGATATAGTATGAAGCTGTGGACCTGGAATTAGCAGTAAAATGTCGATACGGTGCTGTCCTGCAAATTTGAGCAAAAGTTGTCGAGACGATGGCGCCCAGTGCCACGGTCCTCTGAAAAATCCGCGAAACGAAGGGGGATCTGTTCGTCTCTGCACAAGGATTCCAGATCTTCAATTTCAGTGGCGTACCTGCAACCTACACACAGAAAAGTGAAGATGATTAATGGGGTTAGGGATTAGGGGTTTGCCTTTAGGTCAAACCCCAGTTTTGGAATTAACCAAGAAATGAGAAATGTTGTAAATGTAAATGTCTATAATGTAAAACAAGTACTAATACCTTGTTCTAAGGATGTTTGTATCCTTATGTGCGAAGGTTTAGATGTTGTTGTTTGTTGTATGTTGTAGTAGTATGTAGTAAGTGATCTCCTCTTCAATGGTTGAATCCTTGTCTTGAATGCAACACTTAGCCTTGAATGGAGACTTGAAATGATCAATTGCTTGAAGGAATGCTTGAATGCTTGAATGCTTGAGTATAGTTTCCACGCTTGTACACATATGACCTTCTTACCCAAATGGGAGAGGAAAATGTAGTTTATATACTTGTCAATTAGGGCTGTTAGACTGATTTTCCTGACCTTAGGCCGACCAGGAAAGATAATTTTCCAATTTGCAAACATAAAGACCCGAAGTCCAAAAGAGACCAGGCCCAAAATAGGACCCAGGGACCAGGGCGCTGGGCGCTGGGCGCTCTGGTCCCACCTCCCGGGACAGCAGGGTGCAAAGGAGGTTCAGGCCAGGATGCAAGAAAATGCAGTTTTTAGTGTCATAATCAGGTTTCGGGGTCTCCATTCAGGTTGCGTGTTGCGTCACCATCGTGAAGACCAAAATGCAGTCAAAATTGCAAGTGTCGCAATTTTAGGACGCTACATTTAGCCCCCACTTTTGTGGGAGTATGTATGCTCATACTTCCGGTAAAGTACAAGGAAACAATATTGAAAGACTTTCACCACGTCAAGGAGGCAAGATACACCAAGCCCCCAGTGGACTAAGGATCTTACAACTTCGATTGACAAAGTAAAAGGGAAGATCACGAGGGAGAACCATGACTGTCAGTAGTAAGGTTCCCTCACTATGAGTCATGCAAGAAAGATATCAAAAATTTTCAAGGCAAGGCTAAATTTGCTAAGAAATTTTCAAGTATCTTGAAAAGATATGAATGGGATGTATGCCCCCCTACGTTAAAGCGATCGCACAAGCCTCACCGGGGGTGATTGCTTTAAGGTAGTGATACATATAAGAAATGAGAAAGGAAAGGAGCACGTTATCACAAGGATTTAGCCCCCAAGTGTGAGATAAGCCCAAGGATAATAGACACAAAACACAAAGCACGAGGTGACTTCACTTTCCTCAGGGTCAGTATGCTGTATGATAATTCATGTATATCATATGTATGTATGCATAATTGTTCTTCATTCCCCAATAAAGGAAGGTCACCTAGAAGAAGGGAACACATGTGTCTTTTGAGTCAACATGAGAGAGATCGAGAGATCTCAATGCTTTGCATCGTCCTCAAGTAGACAACACCAAGGACAACAAATAGAAGAATGAGAATAACGTATAGAAGAAGTAACACAAGAAAGGAGGAGAGAATCTGCTATGCTAATGTAACTAGTCTAGCACGTCATCTACCCCCCGATCTTGCTGATCAATGTTTCGGGAAGGCAGGGAACACGCTAGAGGAGGAACATCCAACACAGCAGATGGAGCTATCACAAGATCCAAACAAGGGCTATGTTCATATCCCAAGCCGCGGTGTTTTTGTCTAGGAGCTAGGATAAGTGCTTTAGAAAATTCATTAGATAAATGGTTATCAATATCAACAAGTTCATATTCACTATCAAAAGCAAGAGGAGTAACATTTTCATCATGAATAACATTTTCATCCATATCATCATCAAGATTTATAAAAATAGGATCTTTAACTCGCACAGGATCAAGACCATCATGCATCTTATGTTTAGGAGATTTAGGCTCAATTTCTGGTTGAGGAGAAAATGGAATAATGCTTGTTGAAGGTGTCTTTGGACATTGCAAAGTTTGAGAAGTAGCTGCTTGAGCTCTAAGACGACGCTTTCGTCGACGTTCGCGTGCAGAATGATTTCGTCTAGTCTTAGTAGGAAGTGGAGAAGATTGAGGAGGAGGAATGTTCTCATCCTTATCACATGGGTGTTTAGGTTGTGGTCTCTTAGGCTGGATAATAGGAGAAGAAGAAGGTCTCTTCTCTCTATAAAAAGAAGGAGGAGGAACTGCTCCATATAAAGGAGGAATTTTTGGTTTAGGAAGAAGACCAAGTCCATCATGACGAGGAGGTATAGGTCTACTTTTAGAAGGTTTATTAGGCATAGACATAGTCACATCCATAGGGATGGGTTGGGAATCTTCTTGAGGAAAGACATTAGTTTTATCTTTCAAAGGAAGAACTTCCTTCTCAAGAATGATAGGGATGTCAAGTTTGGGTGTTCTAGGTTCACTTAGAGATAGGATCATATCCGTTTTCCACTTTTGATAAGATTTGAAAAGATGATCACTTCGCGGAGGAAGAGATTGGAATTGTTTAGACCAAAAGTAATCAATAGGAACACTAGAAGTTCTTTCAGCTGGTTTAAAGAGACTATGATTAACAGTAACGACTTCACCATTATGGGGAAATTTCAAACACTTATGAATAGGAGAAGCAATAGCTTTCATGGAAGATAGCCAAGGATAGCCAAGCTTCACACAAAATTGTTCGGAAGATGGAATAATAGCAAAGTTCACATCAAGGGATTTATTATGAACCTCAATAGGCAATGTAATAGAACCAATTGCAGGAGAAGAAAATGCATCAAATAGTTTCACAATCACATCTGTTTTGTCATATATCACTTGATTCAATTGCAAAGTAAAAAGAAATTCTTTAGTAATAACATTAACCATGCACGAAGGATCAATAAGCACTCCACGGCAAGGTGTATTCTTGACTTTTGCAACTATATATAAAGGACCATCAGGTGCCCTAATGGTTTCACTAGAATCAAATGTGATGGAAGGTTCTTTAGGGTTTTCTTGCTGCTCTACAAAGTTAATCACATTTGGAGTCATAGACACAAGACCATCAGATGAAAGAGAGGAATCATTAGCCTCAATCGCATTAGAGGTATGAGAAAGTAATGGATCAGTAAAAATCTGAAGATTTTGGTTAGGAGGAGCTACAGATGTATTGCCTTTATCATTCACTCCAGAAACAGAAATAGTATTATTATCAATCAAATCTTGAATTTTACCCTTTAAAGAAAAATATTTTTCAGTATCATGCCCAGGCTGATGATGAAATTGACAAAAAGCTTTGTTATCAAAATAAGGTGAAGTAATCTTCGCAGGATCAATTTGCCTTATAGGAGGAAGAGTAAGCACATTTTGTTCCAATAACTTATTCATAATACTATGCAATGATTCATTCAAAGGAGTAAACTTTCTTTCTGTCTTGAAAAACTTAGAAATAGGAGGCACACCTGATGCTGCATTCACATTGTTGTTGATGATGTTTTCATTGAATTTGATGGAATCTCTGTTCGGTTTAAACTTACCAAATGGTTGTTGACTGCTATCACCCTTATCACTCAGAGCCATAGGATGTGATTGTTCCATTTGACTCACAGTCAGTTGATAATTGTGAAGAGTTGCACACAACTGTTGGAAAGAAGTAAACTCAAAAAATAGAAGTTTGTCTCGAATATCTTTTTGTAAATTAGAAATAAAGATTCTTTGAATATCATTGTCAGGCACTGGAAAAGAAATTTGAGCATACAAATGCTTATATCTACCAATGAAATCAGTCACTTTTTCTTTAACACCTTGTTTACAATGCATTAAATCAATCAAAGTAACTTTAGGACTTATATTGTTTTGAAATTGTTGAATGAAAGCATTTGCAAGTTGTTCGAAAGAAGTAATAGAATAAGAAGGCAACGAGCAATACCATTGTAGGGCTTTGTCTCTTAATGTTCTAGTAAACAATTTTGCAAGCAACCTTTGGTCATAAGCAAAATCAGTACAGATTGTTTGAAAAGTCTTAACATGTGTTAGAGGATCACCTTTACCATTATAAAGCTCCAAAGGCGGGATTTCAACATGTTTAGGAGGAATAGCTCGAACAATGTCAAGAGAAAGTGGGCTCGCAACATCAAATGTGGGCACACTAAACTTAGATTGATTCATAGAGGCAATTTGTTACTGTAAAGAAGAGATAGTTTGTGCAAGATTGTTAATGGTCGCTTCAGTCGAAAAATTCATATTAGGTGTGTTAGATTGAGATGGAGGTGTTATGTTATTGAAAGATGGTAGAGAATAAGGTGGTGGGACTCTATGATAATTAGTCATAGGAGATGATTGGACAGGAGGAACACTACAAGGAGGAATGGAATGATTGAATGAATTGCCCCCTTGCATCATGTTCATTTGTGGAGATGTAATAGGAACACTCATTGAAGGAATGAATGAAGAAGTTGGATTGAATGAAGGAAGAGGGTTAATTGAAGAAGAAGGATTGCCCTCATGACTAGTGATCATAGGAGGAATGTCTTGTGTTGAAGTAGTCATTATGTTTGATGTAAAAGTAGGTATACTAGCAATAGGAGTCGTCAAAGGAATAGAATGATTGACTTGAGTAGGAGGTTGTGTATAACCTAAGGTTTCAGCACAACTTTTCATAGGCATCACATTCGAATCCACAATGTGTGCAATACCACGCAAAATATCAATTCCATTCTTATCACTTTGAAGCATATGTTTTAGACCCTCAATTAAAGGAAGAGCTTGACTATCGGGATACTCATGAGACATCCATTGGTGAAAATCGTCAAATTGATTATCCAATTTCAAAAGTTGTTCTACAGAAACCTCATAGAGAGCTTCTTCATCATTAGGAGGATTAGAGGAATTACCCATATCCTCGTTAAAAAGGCTATTCAAATTAGGTTCCATCTCCTCAGTAGTTAAACCTCGGAAAGACTTAATTCTACGGCTTCGTCTAACGGGAATAGTGGAAGTAGGGCTTATTGTTGCAAAACTCATGCACTAGAAAGGGAGAGAAGATTTTGAATTTAGAGGTAGCAATTTTCAGTAAAATCAGCCAATCTTCTAGATTTAAGCTGTTAAATGCAATCACGACAATCTCCCGAAATTTCAGAAAAAATGTCCGGGACCGTGGCGCTCGGAGTGCAACACGGTCCTTGCAACTTTTTTTGAAATTTGTAGGGATGAAAGGTATGATGATTTTAGAGCTAATCTGAAAAAATTGAGTGATTTTACGATCTGTAGATAGGCCAAACTAAAGTTGTAAATTCAAAATTGAACCCTATCAAGATTGTCGAAAAATGCAAAATTTGAATTTTGAAAAAGAGAGAGAAACTGAAATTTTGAATTTTATGATTTTAGAGGGAATGCCAAAAGCAATGCAAGTTTTGAAATTCAAAAGTTGACTCAATTTCACGCAAAATTCAATTTTGAAAGCGGAAATTAAAGTTGTTGTAATTAAGCACTTAATTTCAAAAGTCACAAATTGTAAGAATTTGAATAAAGCACTGAAATTTCGAATGAATGCAAACACACTTTTCAGATTTAGGACAGTAAGAACACAATTTTGACACAAAATTTCAATTTTGATGATTTTTGAATGATTAGAAGCGTTAATCCAAGCAATCCCTAGACCAACTTTGACTTTAATTTTGAAAGTGTTAGATTTGATAAAATCAGCCAAAATTTTGGGTTTTAGCAAGAAAATACAGTAAGATCTAGCTCCCGAAATTTTGGAAAAAATGTCAGGGACGATGGCGCTCGGAGTGCACACGGTCCTCGCAACTTTTTTCCAAATTTTCAGGGATGAAAGATATTGTGATTTTATTGCGGAATCCAAAGTTACAGCTGATTTGGAGATGCTTTGATCGGTCAAATTGTCGGACAAAGGTTGAATCAAGAGGGTTTCAAAAATTAGGGTTTTAACACTTAACCACTTAATTTTCAAAATTAAAGCACAAATATGAATTGATAATTTGTAATAAAAGGATAGATCTGAAACAAGCATTAACATTTAGACATTTCACAAGCTTAATTACTAAAAAGAAAATTAAGGGTTTTTATGCAATCAACCTCTAAAATTTGCAAAAGATCAAACATGGAAATGTAATCAAGGAATCCAATTTTCAGATCTAACCATGAATAATCAGAAAGGATGTTCACGTCAGGTTCACCAAAATGTAAAGCGGAAAATCGCGATCGAACCCTAGTTGCACTCCCCTCTTCCAACTCCAAGGAGAGAGAAGGGAGGTTCACTAGGGTTGATGGTTTTCACTTCGGGGAGAGACTTTACATTCAAAAGAGGGGTTGAAACCCACAAGATCCAATCCTACACAATGCAAGATTGGATGCTAAATGTGTTTCAAGAGTTAAGAAAGCAAGGCTACCCTCTTTTGTAAAGAATGTTGATAGAGGAATTGAGCTAGGAATGCATAGAGAGTGACAAAGATTCGCTTATAAACTGAGATAGGGATATAGTATGAAGCTGCGGACCTGGAATTAGCAGTAAAATGTCGATACGGCGCTGTCCTGCAAATTTGAACAAAAGTTGTCGGAACAATGGCGCCCGGCGCCACGGTCCTCCGAAAAATCCGCGAAACGAAGGGGGATCTGTTCGTCTCTGCACAAGGATTCCAGATCTTCAATTTCAGCCACGTACCTGCAACCTACACACAAAAAAGTGAAGACAATTGGGGGGTTAGGGATTAGGGGTTTGCCTTTAGGTCAAACCCCGGTTTTGGAATTAACCAAGAAATGAGAAATGCTGTAAATGTAAATGTCTGTAATGTAAAACAAGTACTAATACCTTGTTCTAAGGATGTTTGTATCCTTATGTGCGAAAGTTTAGATGTTGTTGTTTGTTGTATGTTGTAGTAGTATGTAGTAATTGATCTCCTCTTCAATGGTTGAATCCTTGTCTTGAATGCAACACTTAGCCTTGAATGGAGACTTGAAATGATCAATTGCTTGAAGGAATGCTTGAATGCTTGAATGCTTGAGTATAGTTTCCACGCTTGCACACATATGACCTTCTTATCCAAATGGGAGAGGAAAATGTAGTTTATATACTTGTCAATTAGGGCTGATAGACTAATTTTTCCGACCTTAGGCTGACCAGGAAAGATAATTTTCCAATTTGCAAACATAAAGACCCGAAGTCCAAAAGAGACCGGGCCCAAAATAGGACCCAGGGACCAGGGCGCTGGGCGCCATGGTCCTGGGGACCAGGGTGCTGGGCGCCATGGTCCTGGGGACCAGGGTGCTGGGCGCCATGGTCCTGGGGACCAGGGCACTGGGCCCCATGGTCCTGGGGACCAGGGCGCTGGGCGCCTGGTCCTGAAGGACTAGGGCGCTGGGCGCTCTGGTCCCACCTCTCGGGACAGCAGGGTGCAAAGGAGGTTCAGGCCAGGGTGCAAGAAAATGCAGTTTTCAGTGTCATAATCAAGTTTCAGGGTCTCCATTCAGGTTGCGTGTTGCGTTGCCATCGTGAAGACCGAAATGCAGTCAAAATTACAAGTGTCGCAATTTTAGGATGCTACAAATACTTTGATATATTTTTCAATATTCCATCTTTTGTAATTTCATTAATAAGATCAGCACAATTCATTGTGGTCTTACCAGTTCCAGTATCATCACCCTTCTTCTTTTTGCTTGTGGTTGCCAGTGAGACTGGTTTCCTCTTCCACGTAGGCTTAGTTTCCTTTCTGACAAGTCTCCTCCTAGGCTCTGGCTTTTGTTTCTCTATCGGTGGTTTTACCACATTCTTCCTTTGTACCCTTCTGAAAGCCAGAGGTTCATTATCCTCAGAGTCGAAGTCAAAAGTGATAGGGAAAATGTGAACTTGTGGCTTCTTCACTTCTACAATGCCAACCTCTGTTGGTTTAGCTGCATATTTAGATTTAGAGCGCAGCTGAGTGTCTATCTTGTGGATCACATCTTGTACATATGGAGACATATTTTCTATTTTCTTCTCTCTTGTTTTCCTGTTAAAACTAGTTTTTACTTCAAGAGCCTTTTCTCTTGCTGTACCAAAATGATCTGTATTATCATCTAATGGGGTATCTAATAACATTTTTGCATAGAGTTCAAAAATGTTGTCATTCACCTCATATCCAAACTTAGTAATCCAGATTTGCCTAGGTTCAACTGCTTCCATAAGAGTTTCATCAGTTTTCATCATGAAACAAATATTAGTGGAATACTTCTCCACAATGTTCTTTGAAATTATCTCCCTTTGCCTCATGTTTTCTTGATATTTCTTAAAATATCCCCAAAGTTTCTCATCTCTACCAGTACCAAGACCGATTATAGCTTCCTTGATCTGCATACCTACCGATATATCATGAGCCCAATGCTTCTTCCCTAGATAGGGTAGCTCATTCAAGAAGTAAAGAATTAAACAAACAATCGAGTTTCCATATCTAAAAGTGCCCTTCTTGGTTCCTTTGATCTTACTAAGGTTTAGCATCAACTCACTCCTCATCCATTCACATCAATGATACTTCACATCATTTATTAGCATCTGATATGCAACATGAGTGCATGAACTAGCAATAGAATTTAATTAGTTGGATTAAGTTACCTTGTAACTTATGATCATGCTTGCAAACTTTATTTCCATGTCAGTGATTGTTTTTATCCTCATTGATCTATTATCAGGTGCACAACCGGTGAGTTTCTGGACCTCTGTGTTGGAAATTTTCTTGCCAGGTTCTTGTCCGACCTTGGGTAAGATGGTGACAATTTGAGTAGCCTGCTTCATGATCAGGAAAGGTCTATCTAGCCAAATAAATTTATTGTGAGCCCCGCTCAGAATGTATCTGATAACTTCATCTTTGAATTCCAGTAAATACAGAATACCAATTAACCCAAGATCCTCAATTTCTTTGAATTCTAGTTTGATAGTTCTAGAGTCCCCCAGTATCACTAATTGATACATGCTTTTGATGTCTTCGATGCTCAAATCCTCAAGAATGAATTAAATGTATGCCCTCAGATCTTGAACATACATTATGCTGTCAGGAACCCTATAAATTGCTCTCGCAAAGTTTTCCTTTTTAGCAATTTCGGGAACCTCCTTAAATACTGGCTTTAACCTCCTTGACTTTGACGGTTGTGGGATTTGAAATAAACTGCTTGAAAGCCTTTCACAATGCTTTTGCTTTCTCTTAATTTACCTTTAATTCACTTTGATCGCTTGAATGCTTGATGTGTTGGTATTATGGATGTGTTGCATCAATTTTGTCTTTGATGTCAACACTTATCGTTCTGGAGATCTTTGGTTATGTTGAACTAGCACATTGTTGTTCACTGGCATGTTCAGTAATTATGCACAGTCACTGATATATTGTTCACTGATAGGTTATATTGTTCACTGGCACTGAGGATGACTTGTTATCATCTAGAGATCACTTGGTTATATCGAAGACATCGTTTGGATACTTATTTTTGGTATTTTGGTTATTGGTCTAATCGAGTTGACATATTTGCTATTACCAAAAAATTGGTCTAGGTTATGGACTGGTATGCATTATCTATTCTAGATCACCATGACATGTTATGGAGATGATTTATTATTATTATAAATGGATTGAGCCAACATGATACATTGCATCTTGACTTGTTTGTAATTGATTTTATTGTAATATCCTTAGTGAGATGACCTACACATTTGGTCTTAGGTTTTGGTATATATGCAAGATCTCATTTGTGAGATAATGTAATAGAGAAGAAACGGTATATGGTATATGGTTTTGTAACATGGTATGTGTGAATATTGAAGATCATATGAGCAGACCATAGAGAAGATTCAAGGAAGGTTTGAAGGTGATTATCAAAGCTTAATCGGTACTGAATCCAGCATTGGAGAAGCTACTTTGAGTAGTACATTATCATTGGATTTAACCATCCAATTGTAGTTAGTGTGACTCCTATTTTGTGATTGAGCAGTGATCTCTAGGTGGTTGGCCTTTCTGCATGTGTAGACCCCATTTGTATACACATACTATCTGCAGTAGTATCATTTGATTGTGGGTAAGGTTTCCCATCATGGTTTATCCCCTTATAGGGTTTCAACGTACAAATCTCTATGTTATGTGTTGTGGATGTTGTTTCTCTTTCTGTTGTATGCATTGAGTTTCACTAGTATTAATATTAACCACTAATTTGTCAACTGACATTAAGTTTAGTTTAATGATATTATGCATCAATTTTGATTAAGTTATATTTGGGTTGTAATTATTAGACAACTGATTCCCCCCCCCCCCCCCTCGTAGTTGCCTCTCAGGTCCTAACAATTGGTATTAGAGCTTAGTCCTCTTTTTGCAGAAGTTTAATAGCTTGAGAAGATTATATGGCAACAAACTTTTTCTCAGAATTGAGACACATGTGAATTGCATTCGAAGAGACATATGGGATGTTACAAAGAATGGCTATGTTGGTCCTACACCGAATCAACCTAATCCACCAACATTGGGTAAGGATCAAGAGAATAATTGCAAAGCAAGAGAAGCACTTTTGAGCACATTGTCAGATCAACAATTCATGGGATTATCAGACCGATCTACTGCTAAAGCTATTTAGGATAAATTGGAGACATTAAATGAAGAAGATACTACTATCAAAATTGTAAAACTGGAATGCATCTAGGTCAGGTATGGAGATTTCAAAATGGAAGAATATGAAATAATTTTTTCTTTTATGGAAATGGTTAATGAAATTGTTTTGGGAATACAATGTTGTGGAGGATCCTTAAGTGAAGTTGAAATTATTTCTAAAGTTTAAGAGCTTTGCCACCAACATACAAAATGAAAGTAACTATTATTAATGAGTTGAGAACAATGCCTAATACATCAGTATCTAGAGATACCTTGGTTGGAAAACTTTCAACATTTGAGCTTAAGCAATTTCGTCCTATTAAAATAATTAAGACAGATTTCACCTTCAAAGCATCATCATCTGCACCATCTGCATCATCATCTAACAAATCTAATTGGAAAGCACTTTATGCAAGAGAACTTGAAGATATTAGAAGGGAAAATGAAGAACTTGAAGAACTTGAAGCACTATTTGCAAGGAAAATGCCTAGAGGTCCTATTGGAAGTAAGTAGGAAGGTAAAGCACCATTTAAATGTTTTAACTACAATAAAGTTGGTCATATGGCATCTAGGTGTTTTGATAGACATGCAAGATTGAAAGAAGAAGCTAAAAGAACATATAAGACTAACCCTAAATATCAGAGATACAAATTTAAGAAGAATAGAGACAAATCAAGTTACTATGTTGATGAAGGAGTTACTGATGATTATGATGAAGAACTGATAGACAATGGATGGGCTTTCATTGCAATAAAAGAAGATCAACTGGCACCTACTATTCCACCGGTAGAGAAGGCCCTAGTAGCTAAAATTGAAGAAAATGATGAATGGATTATAGATTCTAGTTGTTCACATCATATGACTAGTGATAAAAGTAAATTCTTATCTTTTCAGGAATATAGTGGAGGTCTAGTAAGATTTGGGGATGATAAAGCTTATTTGATCAAAGGCAAAGACACTATATCTTTTATGGTAAGCACAATACTAACAATGTTTATTATGTTGAAGGTTTGAAGCATAATATTTTGAGTGTTGGTCAATTAGTTAAAAAAAGATTTCAGTTACAATTCAAGAATGGTAAATGCAAAATCATGAATAGAACTTGTTTGGAGATTGCAACCGGTAATCAGACTAGAGGTAATATCTTTCATTTGAATAACAATGAAAATACATGATTGATTGCACATATTTATGAAAGTTGGTTATTGCATAAGAGACTTTGTCATGGAAATTTTCATTGCATTGTAAAGATCAGTTCAACTAAG
This sequence comes from Cryptomeria japonica, assembly GCF_030272615.1. Taxonomy (NCBI): domain Eukaryota; kingdom Viridiplantae; phylum Streptophyta; class Pinopsida; order Cupressales; family Cupressaceae; genus Cryptomeria; species Cryptomeria japonica. The sequence continues at coordinate 123,412,537 of NC_081415.1, read as the reverse complement.
GCAGTAATAGATTTACCTAAGATTGTGAAACCTCATAATCCGATATGTAAAGAATGTCAAATGGGAAAGAAAGACTCTTAAAATTATTTATGAGAAATCCAATAATGTTCTTGATTTAATCCATATTGACTTGTGTGGTCCAGCAAGAACAAGAAGTCTATAGGGAGATAGATACTTTATGCTAATCATTGATGATTATTATAGAATGTGTTGGGTTACTTTTCTCAGGGAGAAATCAGAAGTTTTTGGAAAATTCAAGTTATTCAAGGCAATGATAGAGAATGAAACAGGTAAGAAAATCAAATGTTTAAGATCAAATCAAGAAGGAGAATTTACATCTAAGGAGTTTAATACATTTTGTGAAGTGAATTGAATCAAAAGACAACTATCAGCACCCTAGACACCTCAGTAAAATGGAATTGTTGAAAGGAAGAACAAAACTATTCTGGATGTAGCTAGAAGCATGCTATTGGAAGAAAATCTACCTCATGTGTACTGGAGCGAAGCAGTGAATATTGCGGTTTACACTTTTAACAAAGTTCACATCAAAGGTGAAACTAGTAAGACCCCTGATGAACTATGGTTTGGTAATACTCCTACTCTTAAATACTTTAGAATATTTGGAAGCAAATGTTATATTAGGAGAGATGAGTATATTTGTAAATTTGATCCTAGAAATGATGAAGGAATATTTCTTGGTTATTCATCTAAAAGAAAGGAATGTAGATGTTTTAATAAAAGATTGCAGAAGATCATTGAGAGTGCTAATGTGAAGATAGATGAACACTTTAGAGGAAATTCAAGGTCTATAGATTCGGAACCGGTAGTTGAGATGATCATAAATGAACCTATATAGAGTGCACAGGCATAGACTGTGGATCCAATCACATCGGAATCATTAGAGAATTCCATGGTGACTGAAGAACAATAGGAAGTGAACAAACCGAGGTATGTAAGACTCAATCACTCTAAAAGTCATATAATTGAGAATAAGTATCAAGGAGTTATGACAAGAGGAAGACTAGCAAATGAAGAGGTATGTTTAATTTCTCAAATTGAACCAGCATCTATTATTGAGGCATGTGAAGATAAACATTGGATTAAACAAATGGAAGATACATTAGAACAAATTGAAAAGAATAATACATGGACATTGGTTCCCTGACCTAAAGAAAAAAATGTAATTGGAACTAAATGGGTATTCATAAATAAAATCAATGAAGATGGTAAGGTAATTAGAAACAAAGAAATATTAGTATGTAAAGGATATTCATAGAAAGAGGGAATTGATTATAATGAAACCTTTGCACCGGTAGTTAGAATTGAGGTAGTTAGATTATTTCTTGCATTTGCAGCACATAAGAACTATAAAGTATATTAGATGGATGTAAAATGTGTATTTCTGAATGGTGATCCTGAAGAGGAAGTTTACATTGAACAACCTAATAAATTTTCATTGACAAATAATGAAGATATGGTTTGCAGATTAAGGAAAGCCTTATATGGATTGAAGCAAGCTCCTAGAGCTTGGTATGCTAGATTGGACAAATATCTTTTGAAACTTGGTTACACTAAAGATAATATTGACAACAACTTATATTTCAAAGTGACTAATGATGACATCTTGGTTATTGAATTTTTTGTTGATGATATCATTTTTGGAGGAGAAGATGGATTGTGTAAAGAATTTGCAAATAAGATGCGGGAAGAATTTGAAATGTCTATGATTGGGGAGATAAAATTCTTTTTAGGATTGTAGATTTCACAAACTGATAAAGGTATATTCATCTGTCAAACAAAATACTTGAAGGAACTATTGAAGAAATTTGGTATGGAAAACTCTAAACTGATAAGTACTCCTATGACAACAACTAACAAATTGACATTGAAGGATGATTCAACTCCTGTTAATTTGACAAGATATAAATCTATGATTGGAGGTTTACTGTATTTGATAGAAACAAGACCTGATATAATGAATGTAGTATGTATTGTTTCAAAATTTCAGAGTAATCCTAAAGAAAATCATGAATCAGCAGTGAGAAGGATTTTTCGGTACCTACAAGGCACAACAAATCTTGGTTTATGGTATCCTAAAGATGAAAATTTCAATCTATGTGCATACACCAATGCAAATTGGACAAGAGATGTAGATGACAGAAAGAGCACCATTGGCAGACCATTCTTTCTTAGTAGCAGATTTATTTCATGGTTGAGTAAGAAACAGAGTTGTACATCATTATCAATAGCAGAATCAGAATATGTTACAGTAGCAACTAATTGTACTCAGCTATTATGGATTAAGCGAATGTTGAAGGACATAAAGGTATAATGCAAAGTACCTATAATCATTTATTATGATAATTTAGGAGCAATTGATATATCAAAGAATCGAGTATCTCACTCTAAGACTAAACATGTTTCTATCAAATATAATTTTTTGAAAGAGAATGTTGAAGCAAAAGAAGATTGGTTTCTGTGAATACTAAAGAGTAGATTGCGGATATCTTTGTATACACCTAAAAATGGTCTAAAGGTAATTAATTGAATAAGCAATTATTTAATTAATCTCCCTCCCCAATTTAATTGAATTCATCAACAATTTGATTAAATCCTACATTTTCATCTACTTATTAATAAATCTAATGATTTATTAAATAGGTTCATCTCAATAATCCCCTTTGATTAATTAATTCAAATTAATTAATTCAAACCCATCAAAATCATTCTTATAATCCCCTAATTAATTAAAACAAATCAAATCAATGAATTGTTGAGATTAATTAGCCTTTTCCTATTATTTGAATTTCTAAATTCAAATTCTCCTAACTTTAACCACCTAACCTAACCCATTTTACCTATCCCCATGTTCCCTTTCATCTAACATCTTCTAGAACCTTTGTGACACTTGTCAATAAGTGTTCCCTTTCATCCAACCTCTTCTAGATTCCTCTTGACACTTGTCACCATAGAGATGACAAATGTTCCCTTTAATCCAACCCCCTTTGCCAACCTCCTCCAATTTAACCATTGATATCTTCAGATCAATCTTGACCATTGATTCCTGCCACCTCACCCCTAGCCTTGGGAATTCCTATTAATAGACCCCATTTTGGAACACAAAGGGTCCCAATTCATATCATTTTTTATCATCTCATTTGCATTGTTATTATACGCATCTAGCTTATAGTTTATCATTTTTAGCAATGTTATCATGCTCAATTTTAGCTTAAATCTTAGCTTAATCATGCTAGATTAATCATGAACACATATAACTTAAACATGCTATACTTGCTAGATCATGCATCTTCATTCAAATCCTCCATCTAAGTGTAGTCAATTCACTAGAATTTGCATAACAAGATCTGAGAGAAAAATTCATACTCACATTTACTGGGAGGCAATAGATCGACTAGCTATGGTTTTTATCTTTCTTTGATTAAATCTTCTAACCATGCTTGTAATGATTTATTGAGTGTTTTGTGTTACAGATACAGGTATAACAGGTACACTACATAGATACACGATATTTTGGCACCCACCGTGGGGCTTGAGCCTCGCATATATCTTTCTAATATCCTATCTAGTTCTCACAAATGTAAATTTAATGCATTTGTAATCCAAATTCATGCCTGTCCTAACTCTTTTTTGTAGAATGATTGTCAAAGATACGCTTGTCAAAGATACGCTTGTCAAAGACCAAATTCAAAAAATATCAATGACTACTAATGGATCTATTGTGCAAGTTGCCTAAAAGAATTCAACAAAACTTTGTGTATTCCTTAATGTTTTTTTAGGCACACTTGATTTTGGCTAAAAATAAACAATCATGTATGTAGTGCTTTTTATGATAGGTGAGTATGCTCTCACCTTTCTTAGGTGATCAGAAAGCTAGACTCATCTTTTGCTTTCATTAGTGTATATCTTTAGCAAGCCTGCCCTCTCGAGGAGCTAAAAACTCTTAAAGCCATTATGACTGGTGAGAGGGGAACGACCTAAGTGGGAATGTCTAATGCCAAGTAATCCAACCCACTATAAAATAAATGTGATTTGATTAAAATCAAGTTAATGACAGTGCTCACGAATAGCTCTCCTCCATACCTTCAGGTATATCAAACCTTGGTTTTCAATGCTGGGAGACCTCTTAATTGAGTATTATACCCCGATGCATTGAACAGATCCCTTACTAATTCTAGTTAAAGTAGAAGCTACCTGATTCACCTCCAAAAGGGTGATAATCTTTATGCAAGAGAGATAGTAACTCTCCCAAGACACTTGCCATATCATGCCCCCATTAGCATTTGGAGTCGGATAATACGGTGTTGAGAATCCATTGCATGAGACTCAGTGGTCATATACTGATTACCTATTGGGTGTGTACCTAGGCTTGCAAGCAAAGGTTTTCTCTCCTCAGCCAATTTTCTTAGGGTTTAGCATGCTTGGAGTCATTTATCACATCATGTGTTTGTTGTGTATTCATCCCTAAATTGAAAATTCAGACATCTAAAACTGGAAAACATAAGCAAAACACAAAAATTCACTAATCAAAAGTCGGCAAAAACAAACATATTTTTCATCGTCCTGTTCTCTGTCATATGAGTTAGGTGATTTGTTGTACGAGTAATCTGTTTTGTTGTATGGTTCATGAAGTTTTTTCATATGAGTCTTTGCTTTTTCAAACAAAACTTATGATTTATCATCTAGTCTTGTATCTTTTGTCGTATGATTCATGAAGTATTGTCGTACGAGTCTCTATTTTTATCAGTCTAGAGCTGCCACTTTGCATGACTTTTTCAGGTCTATCATTCTTCTTGATCAATTTACAGTATTCATAAACATCTGTTATTTGTCACTTTGTGTTTAAATTGTCTTCTTGGTTTGCTTGGTCAAGTTATCATCTATCAAAATCAGACTCTAGAAGATAAACACCTCAAGATTTTCAAGTGCTCACTCTCAATAAGTTCAAGATCTAAACATATCAAAGTGTATTATCACCCTCTTTGATAAACTAATCACTCAAACATAGTTTCTCATCAGGATCAATCATCCTTTATCATGAAACTGAAATGTTTGGGCAGGATAATCTTGTCCCACATCGTAGGATATATCATTCCTACTGGACTTGGTTTTTATCAAATCATCATCATTGCACTCCCAAATCGAAGATCAAAAACCTTGTAAACTTTTAAACACTTGAATCATCTTTGTATGTCCTATCATTCTAGCATATCTACATTGACAGTTGATCACTTACCAAAACAACTTTTAGACAATCAAACCCCTGAAATGGATACTGAAATATTTGAAATAGCTAAAAATCATATCAACATGACCAACTATGTTAAAACCTCACAAGGATTCAAACACATCTCTGAAGAAAGGTGGCTCTTTTATGCAAATCTTAAAGAGATCCCTAAAGGATTTGGCTAAAGAAGATCACAATCACGCACCTATGTCTAGCAATGGCTCATCCCCCTATAAACAAATTGACGCTCCAAAGTCATCTATTCCTACACGTCTTGAAATCTTGCAAGAACCTTCCATATAATCCTCACTAAAAAATACACCTAAAGATGAAGTTCCCCAAGGGATATCCATAATTGCCATAAAACCTATTTCAAAGGATACTATTCAAAAATTACCTCCTTCATATCCAAGCATTAATTTATCGGAGCATCCCCATAACACTTCCTTGCAAATCGAAATCCTCATTCATAGAACGCTTTTTAAACGTGTCCTAATAGATGGGGGAGCTAGCTTAAACATTTTCTCTGAGTCTTGTCTGTGCTCTAGGATATGGTATTACCCCTCAGAGTGGGACCTTTACAAAAAGACACAGCATGCCAAGTTTTAGACTTGGATCTACCATACAACATACTCCTGGGGAGACCATGGATACAAGACATACAAACTATTCCATCAACATGTCATCAGTGCTTAAAACTTCCATACAATGGATAGAAAATCACAATATCAACATACTCAAATTCATTGCAGTGTTGTAATAATTTGAAAGCTCAAGAGGTTAGTGTTTCACATAACAAAGAGGCAGCATATTCAAGCACACAATCCAAAGAACAATCATTTGCATCAATTCTATCAAACATGGAAAAATAAATGTAGCTAGGAGAACAAGGGACTAGAGAATATTTGCTATCATCGAAAAACAAACAAGAGCAACTTGAAATTGAAAGGGAAGAAGAAGATGTAGAAGTCAATGTAGTTCATGCGTATGCAGAAAAAATGTTAGGTACTAGCCCGCTTGAATCAGAATCACATACGACTGACATGGACTTAACCGAGGATGATCAGGAGTTTCTTGTGCGAGGTCATTCTGATGAGAGTATCGTTCTAGACATGGAAATACATATTGAAAGCTCTGACATTGCTATCATTACCCCTAATATCTTTGACATAATCCAACATGAGAATACTTTATCTCTAATCTCTCCTGAACCTATGGAGTACGAAAATGAAGGGCATACTACCATTGATACATTACCGAATGACCAGGCCATATCCTTATATCTTAATGAAATCAAACCTATAACAACTTTCACCAGGGATTCCGCTAACATATCTTCATGTCAAGTGGGTGTTAAATCTCCTAGTCATAAAAATGAACATCAAGAAAACAATATCGAGTCTAATGATGAAAACCATTTATTGGCAACATTAGATCGGAAAAAAGTAAAACTAAAGGATGCATCTAATGGTGAAAACCTCCTTGAGCCACCAAAAGATGGGAGATGTAACACTTTACCTGAATTTTATCAAGATAAGTTATCTATTCTAATAGAACCAACAGAGGTAGTTATCATTGGCACAACTAATCTACATCCAGCAACTTCTCTATCAGAACTAGCAAGGCAAAAATATTTTGAACCCTTCAAAAGATGGCAAATCAACTTTACCTGTTCATATACAAACATTCCAAGGTTTGATCCATATCTTACAATACATCACCCAAATATCAGTCCAGAAGAAACCATCAGTAATGGAACACAACATGGATCAGGAGTAGGTATTCTATTCATTACACCACAAGCTCATACAATCCCAAAAGCATACAAATTAAGCTTTCCATGCACCAACAATATAGCAAAGTATGAAACTTTCGTTACAGATATCAAAATGGCTATAGAATGGAACATTGAACAACTTCAAGTCTTTGGAGACTCTTAGCTCATCATTAATCAAATTAATGATGATTATCAAACAAAAGATGAAAAATTGATGCCTTATAAAAAGATGCTTGATGATATCAAGAAGTAATTTGTAGAAATAACTTTCCAACATATTCCAAGAAATGACAACAAAGTAGTAGATGCCATGGCTGCACTTGCTTCTCTCCTTTAGACACAACAAAATCAACAATGTTATGAATTCATGGTGGAAGAATTGTTTTACCTTGCTCATAATTGTCCTTATTCCCAAACTATCTGTCACCTTGTTGGACATGATTCCTCCCTCTATGCCTAGACTTACACATATCTAAAAGGCAATACCCTACCCCCCAACTTATCAAAAAACCAAAACAGAAACTTTATTCGCCAATCCTCCCATTTTACTCTCGTCGTAGATACCCTATTTAAACGAGGTCTAGACGGTACTCTCTTACGATGTCTCGAATAAGAAGAATCTGAGAAGGCCTTACATGAAGTCCATAATGGCATTTGTGGCACTCATTCAAGTGGTCTTACCCTTTTGAAAAAACTCATACGCTTGGGCTATTATTGGCTGACTATGGAATGAGATTCTTTTCAAATAGCTAGAACATGCAAACAATGTCAGATCCACAAGAATTTGATTCACGCACCAGCAAAAGAAATTCATGCTTTAGCAACATCTTGGCCTTTCTGCCAATGGGGTCTTGATCTAGTAGGAAAGATAAATCCGTCTTCATCTAATGGTCACAAATTCATCCTGGTAGCTACAAAATATTTTACAAAATAGATTGAGGTCGTACCTCTCACAAACATCACAGGAAAACAAATTGTTGCATTTATCTTGAATTATATCATTTGTCGCTATAGAATACCAATGACCATTATCATTGATAATGGGTGACCATTCAAAAATCAAGATGTACAAGAGCTATGTGAAAAGTTCAAAATCCAGCATAGATTATCCACACCCTATTATCCATAGGGAAATGGGCAGGCAGAAGCATCTAACAAAACTATTCTGAAAATCCTCAGAAAGATAGTGAATGATGCTTGCAAAGATTGGCATATTCAACTAAACCCTGCTCTTTGGGCCTACCGTACTAGTATCCACACACCGACAGGTACCACACCTTTCTCACTTGTATATGAATCAGAAGCCATATTGCCAATCGAAGTAGAGATACATTCTTTATGTACGTCACTAAAAGGACTCATCCCAGATGAAGAACAAAGGGTATCTAGACTGCAAGAGTTAGAACTGATCCATGAACGAAGACAAAATCCCTTTGATCATCTAAAGGTATATCAGCAAAGAATGTGTTGGAGCTATAATCACAAGGTCAAACCAAGAATCTTTCAAGTGGGAGAACTAGTGCTGAAGGAAAATCCACGCAACTAGGCAGAGCGAGAAAAGAAAGGAAAATTTGAACCAAACTTGTTAGGTCCATTTGTGGTCACAGTAGTATTTAGATCAGGAGCATATCAGCTATCAACATAGAATGGGGATCAACTAGAGGAACCTATCAATAGCATGCATCTGAAAAAGTTTTATGTATGAAAAAGCAAAATAAATCAAAAACAGTGAAAAATCAAAAAAATTCAAAAACAGTGAAAAAGCAGAAAAATCAAAATAGTGAAAAATCAGAAAAATCAAAAACATTGAAAAAAAGCATTAAAAAAAAAATCAAATATGAGAAAAAGTGAAATAAAAATAGATGGTGAAAACTTGGAAAACAGACGCTATTTGTCTACTAGCTCTTCCATCTATTAGTTCATGCATCTTTCCACTTGCATCCATTTATTTTCCATCAACAATGACCATCATAAAGCCTTTGTACATACATAGACATCCCAGGTGGCTTCTTGCCATGGTTTGGATCATTGGATATATCATAACGACTTTTTTTTTAAGCTTGAGGCAAAATCATTTTGAGCTTAACCAAACAAGTAGAACAACAGTTAGACAACTCTTATCAAGCAAAAACTAAGACACATCCAACATTGAACACAAGATCAAACTATCAACAATCAAGCTATCACAAAATCTATCTAAGCACATCACACACTTTTCAGTGGATGATATATCTTTTGGATAATGATATTAACATGATTGTTCAAACTTTTCTATATTGATTTTCGCTATCATATTCTAAGTGACTCCAGGATGTCTTTGACTAGAGGAACAAGGAAGGAACATGATATTTTTCTTGTTTGTTGTCTAAAAATTAATCATTATTATGTGCAAATTTCTCTCAAGACATGATCATCAGAATATCACTGAAGACATTTCTGGTTTGTGTATTAAAATGATTAATATTGGCTATTTTATGCAAGCAACACTCAGGTTATCTCAGTTCAATTATACCTCGATGCTTGTGCTAACTAGCTATATCAAAATACAGGAAAGAAGTGCTCAGGTCATCATGGTTTAATTATACCATCGATGTTTGCACTCACTTCCCACATTTCAAAAGCTCAATGATGAAAAAAACACAAAATAATCCAGTGACTGGTCCAGTCGTAGCTTTGCATTCCACTGCATTTCATTTTCATTTTAGTTTGCATTTCATTCTTGCATGGGATCCCGCATGCTCCTTTTATCCAAGGTTAAATCTATCGCATGAATCATCAAAGTGTCATCGCAAGTGTATACGCAATCAAGTGAATAAATCACATCTCTTCAGGTATTGTTGACCCAATGAAAATCTTATACTATCTCTCTCAACAGAATCAACATCAACATATCCGAATATTTCTACAACTTGTTATCAACAAACTGTCAGTTCTTTATCTAATCAATCTTATTAAATCCAATCAATCAATCAAAACCAAATCGATTCTATCATGTCATATACAGGATGTATCCTTCCTGAAACTAGACGTTATAATCATGTCTTATATAGGATGTATCCTTCCTAAAACCAAATGCTCTGATCATGTCTTATACAGGATGAATCCTTCTTGAAACCAGACTGAATCTAATCAATCAAGATTTTTTAATCTTATCGATCTAGGCAATCAAGCTAATCGAAGAACTCGCATTTTCATCAAACACAGTTTCAGAAATCAAATCAAATATGTCAGCATATCAGTCTCGCAAAAAACTCCAAAGATCAATTTCTCAATTGATCTCCTGAGGGGGCATCATCATACCAGGATTTAGCAATCAAGAGATGGGGCATCCTATCAAACCAATATCATCATCAAATGAGATTATTCTTTGAATCAATGTGTCATCACACCTCACTTCAAAAAGGGGCAAAATGTATACACCTAAAAAATGGTCTGAAGATAATTAATTGAATAAGTAATTAATTAATTAATCTCCCTCCCCAATTTAATTGAATCCATCAACAATTTGATTAAATCCTACATTTTCATCTACTTATTAATAAATCTAAGGATTTATTAAATAGGTTCATCTCAATAATCCCCTTTGATTAATTAATTCAAACCCATCAAAATCATTCTTATAATCCCCTAATTAATTAAAAGAAATCAAATCAATGAGTTGTTGAGATTAATTAGCCTTTTCCTATTATTTGAATTTCTAAATTCAAATCCTCCTAACTTTAACTACCTAACCTAACCATTCCTAAACCTAACCCATTCTACCTACCCCCATGTTCCCTTTCATCTAACATCTTCTAGAACCTTTGTGACACTTGTCACTAAGTGTTCCCTTTCATCCAACCTCTTCTAGAATCCTCTTGACCCTTGTCACCATAGAGATGACAGATGTTCCCTTTAATCCAACCCCCTTTGCCAACCTCCTCTAGTTTAACCATTGATATCTTTAGATCAATCTTGATCATTGATTCCTACCACCTCACCCCTAGCCTTGGGAATTCCTATAAATAGACCCCATTTTGGAGCACAAAGGGTCCCAACTCATATCATTTTTTATCATCTCATTTGCATTGTTATTATAGGCATTTAGCTTATAGTTTATCATTTTTAGCAATGTTATCGTGCTCAATTTTAGCTTAAATCTTAGCTTAATCATGCTAGATCAATCATGAACTCATATAGATTAACCATGCTATTCTTGCTAGATCATTCATCTTCATTCAAATCCTCCATCTAAGTGTAGTCAAGTCACTAGAATTTGCATAACAAGATCTGAGAGCAAAATTCATACTCGCGTTTACTAGGAGGCAATAGATCGATTAGCTATGGTTTTTATCTTTCATTGATTAAATATTCTAACCATGCTTGTAATGATTTATTGAGTGTTTTGTGTTACAGATACAAGTATAACAGGTACACTACATAGATACACGACAATATTTACTAAGCCTTTGCCTAAGGAAACTTTTGAATATCTCAGAGAGCAGCTTGGGGCAAGACCCTCACCGGTAGAGACTTACACAGTTAAGATTGACATCAAACCAGCAAAAATTAACCAAAAAACCTTTTTCCAGCTTTGATGGAGGAGAGCTACTTCTCAGGGGGAGTAGTTGGTTATAACAATTGGTTATTGTAATTGGTTATATAAGTTGGTTGTATGTTCTAGTATTTGTATTGCTTTGACATTTGATGTCAAAGGGGGAGAGATATCTATGGAAAAACTTTGTATTTAGAGAACATTATTCTTTGGGGAGAGATTATTCATTGGGGGAGAGATATATACTCTCTGCACTTGGTTTTGATTTTTGGTATTGATCTATTCTGGAGATTGTTTGGTTTTTGGTTTTTGGCATTCTGTTTTGGCACTTGATATTTTTCCATCTTGTTTTGCCATCAATGCCAAAGAGGGAGATTGTTGGTATGATGGATGTGTTGTAATAGTTTTGTCATTGATGTCAACACTTATCCTTCTAGATCTCTTTGGTTATGTTGAACCAGCACATTGTTGTTCACCAGCATGTTCAGTGACTTATGCGCAGTCACCGATATATTATTCACCAGTAGGTTATATTATTCACCAGCATTGAGGATGAATTATTATCATCTGGAAATCACTTGGCTATATCGAAGACATGGTTTAGATACTTGGTATTGTTAGTTTGGTTATTGGTCTAATTGGGTTGACATATTTGTTGTTATCGACAAATTGGTCTAGGTTATGGACCAATATGCATTATCTATTCCAGATCAGCACGACACATTTTGGAGATGATTTATTATTGTTGTAAATAGATTAAGTAGATATGATACATCGCATCTTGACCTGTTTGTAATTGAATAAAACCCTAAATTTTTGTAATAAATGCTTCACCAACAACCCTACGGATGTTGGTTTCACAGTTATGTGTCGGGTTAACCTTCATCAATGATGAACAAAATTCTCTAGATCTCTTTCCAGATCTCCTTAGATCTCTTCTGGGGTTATATGCAAAATTTAGCAATGAATTTGCTAACCCCTTAGGCTTATGCTTCAGTTACTGATGGAATTTCCTGCCAATGGAGGAATGGCTTTTTCTACCTGTGGATTTGCCAGTATAGATCCATCTCCACTTGGTTTTTCATATTCTCTAACCCATCTCTTGATGTGATCTTTTTGTATTTCATCTAGCTTTTTCTTTCCTTTCTCATTATCTTTGTCATTATTAGCCGATTGAGTCTTGCTTCTGTAATACTTAGCAATATGACCTATTTTGTTGCATGCATAACATGTAAAATTGTTCTTTTGAATTGCTTTGACATATCCGATATCATTTCTTGACCTAAAATGATTAGAAAAATGTCCAAACTTTCCACATGCATGGCATTTAACATTCATTCTACAGTCTTTTGATCTATGACCATATTTCTTGCCATTTGTGCATTGACTAGGAATAGAATTGTAGTTTTGATTTGCCTTATTTCTACATTGTTTAGCCATATGCCCAAATTTATTGCAAACAAAATGTCTACCATTGAATTTATAAGAATTAGATTGCCTTACCAGTTTCCTCTATTCTAATGAGTTTTGTATACCAATTCTCTGATCTTCATTTGTAGTACCGGAGCTTTCACCTTGTATAAATCCAAGTCCTCTAGAACCACCAATCTGTCTTTGTATTTTCAACAAGTCATCCAACTATGTAGCATTGATCCTAAAATTTTGTTTAAACTCACTTGCAGTAGTCAGATCATCTCTTAGAGTAGTTATTTGTCTTTCAAGTTCTTGTTCATTGTTCTGGGAGTGTGCCAAATCAGTTCTCAACAGATTATTCTCATGAGTCAATCTGCCACATTCATCAAATTTGTTCTTCAGAGACATAACAAGATTATCTTCCTTCTTTCTATCCTCAATATCTTTTGATAACCTCATAGTCATATCTTGCATTTCATTCTTCATGAGCATGTTTGCTTGACTTAGTTTCTGGGCTTGTTCCTTAAGACCATTTTTCTCCTCATCAAGTGGTTGTTGCAAATGTTCTTTTCTCTTGGCTTGAGTAGATGATAACCTTTATTGTAGGATAAGAATGAATTCATTTGTAGAATTCAATTATTCTTGCAATTTCAAGTTCTTCATGCTTTCAGCATCATAATCCTCAAGAGCCATCTCAACTTGCTTCTCCATAGCCATGTTTAAATATTTCGGTTCCAGGATCTTTCTCAAGCTATTAAACTTCTTCTGAGGTACTGAGAGCTGATACCAATTGTTGGGATCCAAGAACACTAAGAGTGGGGGTGAATTAGTATTCTATCAGAATGAATAGTTTTTAAATTTCTAGACCTTGCATATATAAATCGATAAACAAATAAACATATAACAAGAAGCAAATAAACCATCCACATAAATGAAGGCCATAACACACATAATTTATACGTGGAAAACCTCAATGAGAAAAAACCACGGTGGGATTTGTGACCCACAATATCAATTCATTGGCCATATGAAAAGACATTACATATAATAGGGGCCTATACTTGCAGGAAGGCACACTGCCTAGAGAATATTGCTCATCACTAAAGAGCCTCACTAACCACAAGCTTTCTCCTAAAGTAAATTACTAAAAATGAACTCAAGAATGCATATGCTATGCCAAATAAAGTTTTGGTTCTGGTTCTCCTCTGTACCAATTCATAAACCCTGAACTACTACCGGTATCACTTCCCCTCCAAGAATGTTTTACAAGCTATCTATAGATCATTGCATGATATAACATTCGCATACAAAATGATCTCCATACATATATTTTGCATCATACAGTTCTTCTATATTCTTCTATATCCACACAAATCATTTTCACATATGTATCTCATGTATCTCTCCAAAATAACCTAGCAAATAGACCTATATACCTATTATAAATAGTATGCCTTATGTCGGCTTACAATACATTTACAAAAGATATTCGATGTCAGCCTTGACAATATTTATTAAAATATTTATTAAGTAAATTCTCCTTGATGTCGGCTTCCAATGAAGTAATGATGGTGTCGGTGTAGCCGTGAATGCTCCAAAGCCGGTATCTGCCAGTATATGCCTCCTAGTGTCATTTTATGACTTCCATCAGATCTTGTTGCCATGAAATAAAATGAATCCAATGAGTGTCAATTGCCAACAGTAACTGGTTCAACTCTTTGTTCCAATAAAGGTACTACTAGTTCATATATAATCATTTCCACTATCGGTTCCTTCTCATAAATTTTGATTTGACTTTTGCTCAGCTCATCTACTTTGACATTAGCACTCTCCACTATTTTCTACAATCTCTTGTTATAACATCTATATGATTTTCTTTCATTAGAATAACCAAGAAATATGCCTTCATGAGTTATAGGATCAAATTTCCCAATAGCATCATCTCTCCTGATATAACATTTACTACCAAAGATTCTAAAATACTTAACTATAAGTGTATTTCCAAACCATAATTCATAAAGTGTCTTACCAGTTTCTCCTTTGATATATACTCTGTTAAATTTATAAACCATTGTACTAACTTCTTCTCTCCAATAGATATGAGGTAGATTTGCTTCCATCATCATTGATCTAGAAGCATCCAAGATAGTTATGTTTTTCCTTTCAACAACTCCATTTTGTTGAGGTGTCCAGGGAGCAAAAAATTATCTTCTGATACCATGCTTGTCACAAAAGTTATTAAACTCACCGGATGTGAATTCTCCACCATGATCTGATCTCAAATATTTAATCTTCAATCCTATCCCAGTTTCCACTTTAGCCTTAAAGATTTTCAAATTTTCAAATGCTTCATATTTTTCTCTCAAAAAAGTAACCCACATCATTCTAGAATAATCATCATTGATTAGCATGAAATATCTATCACCATGAAAACTTTTAACTCTAGCAAGACCACATAAATCAGTGTGAATAAGATCAAGAACATCATTTGATTTATCTTGTATACTCCTAAAAGAGGTTTTGACCTATTTACCCATTTGACATTCTTTACATACTAGATTATAGGGATTCATAATCTTAGGTATATCTATAACAACCTTAGTTGAACTGATCTTCACAATGCAATCAAAATTTACATCACATAGTCTTTTATGCCATAACCAACTTTCATCAATCTGTGTAATCAAACATGTCTTCTCACTGGAGTTCAAATGAAATATGTTACCTTTTGTTTGTGTACCAATTGCAATCTCCAAGCCAGATCTGTTAATGATTTTGCATTTTCTATCCTTGAACTGTAATTGAAATCCCTTATCTACCAATTCTCCTACACTCAAAATATTATGCTTCAAGCCTTCAACATAATAAACATTGTCACTATTGTTTTTACCATCCAATGATATAGTTCCTTTTCCCTTTATCATGCATGCCTTGTCATCTCAAAATTTAACTAATCCACCATCAATTTCTTGCAAAGACAAAAACTTTCCTTTATCTCCATTCATATGATGTGAACAACCATTTTAAATTACCCATTCATTCTTATCCTCAATTTTAGTAGCAAGTGCCTTCTCCTCCAGTACATTCTCTTCCAGTGCCGAACATCTTCCTTGATACCCAATAATACCCATTCTTTTCCATTATCGGATCCACTAGCAGAGTCTTTTGTTAGTTCATCATCTGAATCAGTAATGCCTTCCTCATCCACTATGTAGCATAATTTTTTTTTCTTGAATCTAAACTTGTTCTGATTAGGCTTAAATGATTTCTTAACTCTTTCTTCAAATCTTAAATTCCTTTCAAGACATCTAGATGCAAAATGACCAATCTTATTACATGCAAAACATTTAAAAGTTTTCTTTCCTTCATGCTTACTTCCTACCGGTCCTTTCGGTACTCTTCTAACAAAAAGTGCTTGAATTTGCTCAAACTCTTCATCTTCTCTCTTCATATCTTCTAATCCTTTTGCATATAAAACTCTTCAATCTTGCTTGTCGATTGTAGATGTAGATGCATGAAAAATAGGTTCAATTTTCATAGCTCTAGAAGGTCCAAATTCCTCAAGCTCAAAAGCAGATAGTTTCCCAACCAAAGTATCTATGTTGACAAGTGTATTCACCATTCTTCTCAACTCATTAATAGCAGTAGCCTTCACTTTGTAAGTCAGTGGTAGGGCTCTAAGGACTTTAGAAATAATCTCATCTTCGCTCAGAGTTCCACCACAACATTGAACTCCCATAAAAATCTCATTTACTCTTTCCATGAATGTTGTAATCCTTTCATCTTCTTCCATCTTTAGATTTTCATATCTCACTCGGTAACCATCAAGCTAAGCAATCTTTATTATAGGGTCACCTTTATTAAGTGTCTTCAATTTATCCCATATAGCCTTTCCAGATGATTTGTCTGTTAATCCCATAATTTGTTGATCTGAAAGTGCACACAAGAGGGCTTCTCTTCCTCTACAATCATTCTCAAGCTCCTTATCCAAGTTTGTCAAAGGAGGATTTCTAGATCTCAGATTATAGGGTGTGACACCATTCTTTGTGATCTCCCAAATCTCCTGGCCAAGACATCTCAGATGAGTCTCCATCCGAATCTTCCATACTGTATAATTTGTTCCTTCAAGCCTCAGCATATCCCTTCGAAAAATAGCTCTAGAAGAACTAGATGACCTTGAACTATTAGTCACCATAGGATCTTTGTCAGGTGGTTAATATTTCAAAGAAAGGACCAAAGCTTTGATACCAATTATTAGACAGTTCAGATAACCGGAAGAGAACTGAGAGGGGGGGGTGAATCAGTTGTCACAGATTATCGAAATCATTATCAATTCAAAATAATAATATCAGAATAGAAGTTAATCCAATTAAGAATAAACAATAATCACAGAATAAAATCCATCGACATAACACCAATATTTGTACATTGAAAACCCGATAAATGGAAAAACCACGGTGGGAAGCCTACCCATAGTCAAAGAATACTTCTACAGTAAGTATGTGAATTTACAATGAAGGGGCCCGCACTTGCAAGAAGGCCAACAACCTAGAGAACACTTCTCTTCACAAAAAGAGTCTCATTGACTACATACAAATCCAAACTACAATCTGGAGAAGTGTTGAACTACAAAAGATAGCATCTCCTATACCTGAGTAGAGTTCTGGTTAAGATCAATACCGGAGGACCAAATCCACTTACAAACCCAATTCGATCTCCATTGATCAACCAACTCCTGTGTCTAAATGATATTATAATATTCACACACTACATTCCTTGACCATGACCTCTTACAATAACCATGATGATCTACAATGAGATCTTACATCTTATTTATACAAACCCTCAACCATAAATAGTCAGGTCAGCTACAAGATAATAAACCAATTACATTATTACAAACCATGTTGACCTTAGACTAAAACAAATAATATCCAACACATAATACATCCTGGAAATACAACAACAATTATTCTCCATACATTACATTAATATCGGTCCATAACCTAGATTAACCGAGACCAAGAATAGGCCCACACGCTTAAGAAATGATCTCCAAATGCCAAGTCTTGCACAAGATTACCAACAGCATCCTGAAACTCCATCAGAAGCTACACCAAAACCAATTATGCAATGCATCAAAAGATGTCCACCAAAATATTTGTCGGTGAAACCCTCATTGGAACCAGAAACCAATCTTCTATGTACAAAGGATAGCATCCAATCACCAGACCAAAACCAACTAACCAAATATGAGTATAGGCATTATGAACAAGCCAATTCCATCACTATATTATACTAGAGTTAACAAGATCATTTCGGATCCAAGTTAACCAAAAACCACTCAACCTACCAGGACTAGAAGGGTGTCGGTAAAGCATCCAAAAAGCTAGTATTGATATCAATAACAAAACACCCATGCAATACATAATCAATTCCACCAAATGGCCAACAATAATGATAGGTGGCGAGCAAGCAGAGGTTTGTGAAGTGACCACCAATGTGGTAGTTGTGAAGTAGGTTGACATTAATGAAGAACCCACATTCCAAGGGTCGATGATAGAAGTTTGTAGCTCAAGGAGGACATAAAGGAAGAATGGTTGATCTGATCTTGCAAGATGATCTAACCCCTATGCACATTGGTCGAAGGAAAAAGTTGATCCATTAATTGAAAATGATAGAGAAAGCCCAAAAAATCAGTTGCAGATAGCCTAAAATAGAAAACACGTATTGGAAGGCGAGATGATGGTGATGTTGATTGACATGATGCAGATCATCTTCTAAGAAAAGGAAATCTGATCAGATCTGATGCAAATTGAGTTGGTGGAGGAAAACCCTTGCACACCACCATTTGAATGGTATTTTTGGTGGGAACCTCTAGATATAAATAAGTGGACTAAAGGTTGGATGGTATTTTCTCTGGCTTGGGTAGATTTTGGTCAAAGAACATAATGGAAAGAAATGAGTTTGCCTTCTCAAAAGCCCCCATATTTGATGGAACTAACTGTTGGTGCCCAAAACCACATATTGAAAAACCAAAGACTTGCCTAGTCCTCAGTTGATCCAGCCAGCCTTGGCCAACAAACAAGGATGGTTGAAGACCAAATCCCTTTGCACTTTAGGCTCCACTAAAGCTAGGTGGGTGTACCTTACACTCTCAATAATAAAAGAGGTTTATTTTAAGTTAATTTAAACCGTGGTAGTTAGCAGTTGTAGGGATGGCAAAGGTTTTCCTACAATTATGCTAGCAAAAGTGTCTTTTATTGAATAGCTTTAGAACTGATAACATAAGTGTGAATATAGTTGTAATATATAAAATATTATTATTAGGACTTTAAGCCATTATGAAAAAGAGCAGTACTGATAGAAATTAGAAGATTTATTTCTTTGATAAGGACCTAATGCATACAAACCTATTCAGCAAAGATTAATAACAGACTAGTGCCATTATCTAACCATTAATGAATAACTTTGTGGACAAGAATCACTATCAACTCAAGAGACAATTATAAAACCATCACTGTGAAAGTTTTATTATCTGTTGCATGAAAAATAAAACCCAATTTAACATTAAATACAACATCGTGTGATGGCACATCACAACAAATCTAAAAGATTTATCATGAAGACATATGATTCCATCAAACACAAAACTACACACAATAGTCTGAAGATATAAGCATGAAATCTTGTATATTAACATATGGAATAAGAATCTACACAACAAATGCACTTACAAATACTCCAATACATTCAGTTTACACAAAATAAAATCCTCATTCCTATTAGACTTCTCTAAAACATAACACCTGTAGCACACCCAATGGCAGGATATTATCTATCTATTTTTGATACAAAAATGACTCACTACATATATGTGAGCCAAAGGATTCAAGTGAAAGGACATACCCTTTCATCTTGTTAAACTAAACTTGACTAAAACCTAACACCTAACTGCTTAAGTAATAGATACAAAATATCAAAATTAGTTCTGGTTGTTGAGTATTGTATCACATTTTTGTATGTTCTCCAAGTATTTGTTGTCCTGGTGAGTGTTGGTATTGAATACACTATCCCTGACAGCAATCTCCATGGTAACCATTCTCTCCATCTGCTCACCTGTCTCCTTCATATTAAAGACATCTTCCCAGGCAACATTAAGGGATGTGTTGAGTACATTCTAGCATTCTCCAATCCAAATCCCTTTGTCCTTTAACTTCTCTACCCCATCCATAATATCCGGTACACCATATCTGACAATATCCTTACAATCAGTAAATTCCTTCTTGATGTCCACACCAAATGCCTTATGCTTGTTCAAACTTCCCTAGATTTTCTCAACAATCTTCTCATCGACACTCTTCTTTTTAAAAAATGCCTCCAATCTCTTCAAAGTTCTTTCATGAGACGCCATATTATCCTTAGTCTTCTGACAGTTGGTCCAGAACTCTCTGAGAACTTCCAACAAATGCTCAAACCTATTGGTCAAAAAAACACAAGCAACTTCCAACAAATGCTCAAACCTCTTTCATTTGGTCCTCATATTTCTTTTTCCACTGCACACCAGTATCACTTATCTGTGGCACTTCATGACCATGACTTCTTAATAGGTCTTCATATATATTTTTGTATTTTTTACCCTCCTTTAACACACACTACATTTGGGCCTTATTCAGTTTTGCAATGATAATCCCCAAATCTGTAGTGACAATTGGATTAACCTCTCCCACTTTCAGCCTCATCATATGCCCAAATGCCTTATCTACATATGTAATCTTGGGTCTTTTATTTGGGGGGTATAGGGCCCAAATCAACATTTCCTCTTCATTTGGATCATATCTTGATCCAATAAAAATGTCATCAACTCCCGGTATGTCTAATTTTAAATCTTTTCTATCCGAATGCAACAAACTATCAAAAATGAAAGAGGCACTTAAATCCCATCCTAGGAACAAAATGATGTCTGCCTCATTGAGAAGTTGCCTCCCTCTTTGTGGTCTCATTGTAGCCACCTCTACATGTATTGATGTCTTCCTTCAATGCTTTTAGCATCTCTGCTTCATTCTCAGGAGTGACATTTGGGATTCCCTCCCTCAATCTTTTCCCTTTGTAGTGGTACAAGAAGGACTTAAACTCTTTGGACTATACAAAAACTTCATCTGCAACAAAATTTGCATGCTCTTCCATCCTCACATCTATGTTGGCTTTGAGTCTCACCATAGCTTGCTCCTAACTCTCTGCCACTTCTTCTAGTTTAGGTGCTCGGAGCATTGATACAGCTATGTTTTCATCAGACATGCTCCCAGAGTCTCCCTCTTATCTTTGTTCGTGGAGCTTCTATTTTTGTTCTTCTAACTTTTGGTTCAACTCCTCTAAGACTACATCAACCTCATCCCACTCCTTGTTCCTAAATAAATCCTCAGTCACCATGGGTATGTGCAAATATTCTCCTAGGTTCTAGCTCTTCCTACAGTAGTGAATATCTCCTTCTGGATCATAATTCTTCTAAGCCTGGTGTCCATACAGATTGTAGTCCTCTACTAGCTTCTTTTCAATCATTTCATATGCCTTGGTAGACACAATGGTAAAATCTCTAAAATTTAAAGTGCCAAGCATGAATGTATGTTTATGTGCACCACCCAAATGCTTTGCATTTGACATACTAAGCTACCTAACAATCTCTAGATATGCAATTTGTTTGGACACTAATCTAGGTAGCATAAATGGAACACCTTCAAAACCATAAACCCTGAAAAAAGTTAAATTATGGTACACAAACTAGTTGACCCTAGTGTCTCCAAAAGCATGGGGTCTCAAGAATCTCTTAATCTGTACAAGGGCTTGACAAAGTATTCTTCAAATAACACATAGTGTGATTTGTTGACCCTTGAGTCCCACAAGGATACCCATAATTGGATTGGTTGGTCCTATCCCTCTTTGTTCCTAGAAGTAACTTTTAATTCTCCTAGCCACAAACCTTGCATTTGACCATAAAACAAAACCATATGCATTAGCAATGAGTAAAACTTGAAAGTAGGGATAGGCTTTGTTTGTAAACTCAAAAATCCTTCATGCGACTTCTCTACCAAGTAGGTTGCATAATCAAATGGTCTCGGCTCATGCATTTGAATGTCTGTAGCCAACACCAATGGGCCTATTCTTGTAACATCGGGAACTTCTTCCCCACAGACCTAGCTCAATGCCCAATATGTATACTACAGGTATTGTCTGAACAGAGTAATTTTGAAAGGAGGACCATCCTACTCCATGATTCATCCCTTCTCCTTTTAGTGAATTGCCAACTTCCACATTGTGTGGGTGGTGTTCATTTGGGTATATTCTCCTTCTAAGTCTATGAAAGATAGGGGAATGTCAGGTTCATATGTCATGCCAAAAACCTCTTGAATAGACCCAATACATATCCAAATGAATGGATCCCCATTGGGAAATTGGATGTACCTTTCTTCCTTGTTGTATTTCCTTGTGAGAAATTCCAACAATCTAAGATTCAAAAAAAACATTTGGTACCACCAATCTGCCCATATTTATCATCCAAGGGTTTGACAATGGCATCTCCTTGTTCCTCTTGAGGTAGTGGTATAAAAACAATTTGTGGCCCCTTATGGTTGTCCATATATCCCAAACCCCTTTCTACTTATCTTCCAACTGATCCTTGGGTGAAAAATTTGTTTTAGACCTCCTCGACTTAGCACCACATGACTCCATCTAGTCAATCATATCCTGGTTCAACTTTCGCTTCTACATACCCTCCATAGACTTCACCTTTTTTTATTTAGTTGACTGTGCATCTGAAATATCTATGACCTTTCTCTTTCCTTGTCAACCAGAATCCTCCATGATTAAGTGTTTGAATTATTAATTACCCATGCTTCTTGTCTGCAACTTCAATGTTAATGGCTCAAGAGACTGTGAAAAATTCCTGGCACAAGAACTCTTTCTTTATGATGGATATGCAATGACTAGGGTCTGTAATGAACAAAAAACTCATCAATTTTGCTTCATGCAGATCAAATCCTCCTAATCATGAGCATTACATAATGGTTGTCCTATCAGACATTCTAATGGCTAATCAGTGTAACCCCACCTGATAATTCAATTATTTGGTGCCATGCATTCCTTCAATTACCCTTTTGCCTTTTTGATCAATATAGGTCATTCTAATCAATGCATCTGATATCTCTCTGGCCGTTTCACTTTTTTCCTCGAGGCTTGACTTATCCCGATGGATCCATCTTTCCTTTTTATTAGTCATCATTCCTTTATGTTACATTGGGGTATGTCTCTCCGATGAAACCTCCTTCTCTTTATTTCTCTAGTCACTCCATCGGCCTTCGGAATGAAATTACTTTACACTTCATCTGATGGGCCCATGACATCTAACATTTTATTTGATCAACAAAAATTTTACCGATTACTTCATCGGGCATCAGAGTAGCATATTTCCCTTACTTCTGACAATTATAGTCTTCGATAGATTTGTCCTCTGTGGCATTCTACCCATCGGGCATCGGCACAACTGTAAAGATGTTTCTCTGGTAGCGTAAGCTATCCCGATGAGTCTTTTGCACCTTACTCTCCTTATCGGGCTGCTTTAGTCTATCATTGTAGGCTTTCCCAATGTCATCAACTTCGCTTGTGTCGAGCTCATCTTCCTCATCAGGCATTGGGATAACCCAAAATGTGTCATGCCCAAACTTTTGGGCACGAACGTAATAATTTTTTTTTTTTTAAATAACAACCTATTAACATTAAATTTACTAATACGAAATGCACTAACAAGTTTTGTCTTAACTATGTTTTGAGTTAACTCAAACCACTAACTCAAGTAAGCGAAAATAATTTAAATTAAATGCGAAATACTAAAAGAATTATTTTATTTTCTCATCAATTTTAATCAATAACTTATTTTAATCAAAACTCTCTAAATAAATTGACGAAGATAATATTAATCTCCAATAGTCATTAATTGCTTTTAAGAACTAAATAAATTAGTCCTAGCACTTAGATTATAAGTGTCTATATTTTATTTTAACAATAATTGAAATGTGATTAAACTATTTCGACTAAAAGACCAATTAAATCCATAATGAAAATTGTCCTTTAAGGTTTAATCTCAAAAACCTATATCTAGGTGGACTTATTAATATTTCCCCATAGCCAAAAATAACTTACCAAATCTATTAAAAATTCCCTAAAAGATTAAACTCCAAGAATATTTAGAATTTAAAACATCCTTTTTAAATATACCCATATGTTTATATGAAACATATATAAAATATAAATACATTATAGAATGATAATCTAAAAATTAGACCTTTACATGCATTTGTATAATCATGTGTGTGTATATATATATATATGTGTGTGTGTGTGTGTGTGTGTGTGTGTGTGTGTGTGTGTGTGTGTGTGTGTGTGTGTCTATATATATATATATATATATATATATATATATATATATATACATATATATATATATATATATATATATATATATATATGTATATATATATGTTTATATATGTATATATATATATATATATATATATGTATAACACACACACACACACACATATATATACATACAATTCTTTTGTTTCCTAAATTATAGAATAACAACAAACCCTAAATTGTAAGTGATAAAATAAGGAAACTATATTAACTTTATTAATATAATCCTCTTCCCTCAATCCATATCTTTTTTATATATATATTTCAAATATACCCTAACCACAACTCGGTTAGAGTTTATTATTTTCATGCAGGTTGTATGAGCCATGGTGGAAGGCTATGGAGGCGGCAGTGCTGAAGGTGGGAAGAGGCAGTGGTGGCAGAGGCCATGAGCTCCCGCAACAATGGCCATAGCCGTGACTACGGGTCTCAACCCACAGTGGTGGCCATGGCCGCCGCTGCAGGTCATGACCCATAGCACAGTTGCCGCCGGCACTACGGGGCTCCACCCACAAGGGGGGCGAAGCGTCCCCAACTATGGGTTGCGTGTTGGCATTATAACAAACAAGAAGAAGGTTGGTATTCCAATTAGAATGAGAGATTGTTGGCATTTCAATAAGGATATTGAGAAGGTTGTTGATGACTATGGATATAACTGATAAAGGATGATTACTGTCTTAATATTATTATTTTGTCATTGATGTCAAGAAATTGATTTTCTAATTTAGTATGATGTTGCCATATCTTAAGAAGTATGATTTGATGAGTATAAAGATGTCAGTAAAAGACACATAAAGAATATGATGAATAAACAGGATAAGTTATTCAATGGGCAACTATTACCAAGTTAGACAATGATGAGATCATGATGTTTAGATTGTTTTGATATCCTACATATGCTATTGTTTGAAAGGTTAATACTATACTATGTTACCAAGCAAAGAAACTAGTCGGTAAACCCTAAGATTATCGCTATTGGTTAATGAAGACAGAATGTCTACCGAGTGAAGTTTAGTATTTACTGAGTTACAACCGAGCTATAAAGAATGCATTAAATGTTTACTTGTGGTATTTAATGAAGGAAGCTGACGAGCTGGAGCGGATTAAATGATTGGTAAGTTGTGTATGAAGATTGTTAAAGAATCTATGGTAAAGAAAGATCGGCAGGAAGATCCACAGCTCAGATTGAACCGCAATACCCTAACACAAGTTCCAAGGTGGGGTAAAATGTTTTTAGATTGAAGGATACATTGAACATGGACAAGATTGAAGATCTGATAGCTATGATTGATCATGGGAAATGTGATCAAGGAGATTAAGCGGTTGGAAGATTGTCTATAAGTAGGAAACTATTGACAAATAATGTATGTGGGCAAATGTATGCACAAGGATGCTACATAGTGATTACCGAGCACAGAAGCATGAAGACCTATTTTGATAACAAAGTATAGAGCCCAACAGATAGACAAGATTAGTTCTATGTCTAGATTATATTGAGCAAATCAGGATCTGCTTTAGCATTTTTAGATGTGAAGTTGCAAACATATTTTTATTACTGTTATTTTGAGAAGTAGCAAAAAATCTCTTAACCGAGTGGACTTAACAGTCTTATTTGTAAAATCCTCTAGCAAGGTGACATTCTTATTGAGTGTTTGAAATCCTTTAACAAGGTCACTTCTAACAAGGTGAAGATCCTAACAAATCTGAGGGAAATCCCTTAACTGGGTCACATTTAGCAATGTGTTTGTAATTTTTAACAGAATTTCCTTTTAACTGAGCATACTCTAGAAGAGTATATTTCTTAGTGGGTCCGAAATCCCACAGTGGTTTTTCCCTATTTGGGTTTCCACATTAAATCTGGTGTTATATGTTTGTGATCTTATCTATTTATGGGTCTGCATGCATTACTATTTTTTGATAAGGTTACCAAGGTTGAATCTGTTTCTTTTATTGAAGATTAAGTTTGAATGATTCACCCCCCCCCCCTCTCATATTGTTAGCTTGGCATCTATACTAATCATATTTAGTATCAGAACTATCATTGCGGCCCACGGTGGTGGCTGTAGCCGCCGCTGGGGGTCGCCACCCACAGCGCATGGGGGGCCGCCCTATGGGGGTTCTGCAGGGGTCGAGTCGCTTTCCCAATGGTAATATATATATATATATATATATATATATATATTTTTAATTTTTATTTTGTATTAATTCTTCTTTTTAAAATAATTTATATATATATATATATATATGTTTGTATATAGATTTAATGTCTCAAATCAAATAGAGGAGGAGAGTTTACTTCTAATTAGTTCAACTTATTTTGCAATGATCATTGTATAAAAAGACAAGTCTTTGCACTGAGAACTCCATAACAGAATGGGATAGCTAAGAGAAGAAATAGATCTATTGTGGATTGTGTCAAAACCTTGATGATTGAAAAGAAAGTTCCACAAACATTTTGGAGAGAAGCAATAAGCACAGCTGTTTACACCTTGAACCGAGTTCAATTGAAGAAAGGTACTTTGAAGACAACTTATGAAATCTGGTATGACAAGAAACATAATATAAGTTATATTAAAATCTTTGGGAGTAGATGCTATGTTCACAAAGATGATAGAAATGGAAAGTTTGATCAGAAAAGTGAAGAAGGAATATTTCTAGGTTATTCTTCTAGAAGCAAAGCATTTAAATGTCTGATCAAATCATCTAACAAAATAGTAGAAAGTACAAATGTGAAAATTGATGAATTTGCAGAAAGAAATGATGAAGGAAACTCCAAAGAACTAGAAGATTATGAAGGATTTGTCTATGTTCAATCGAGAAGTCCTACCGAGAAGACTGCTAAAGAAAATGAAGAAAATATCCAGTTACAGAGTGATGAAGAAGATCATACAGAGCCTACCGAGCCTATATTAGCCAAGTATGTCAAAAGGAATCATGCACCAAGTCAGATTATAGGAGATAAGAATGATCTAGTGATGACAAGGAACAAACTGAGACAAAACACATGTCTAATATCTGAATTTGAACCGAGAATAGTGAAAGAGGCATTTAACAGTGAAGATTGGATAAATGCTATGATAGAAGAGATTGATCAAATCAAGAAGAATGACACATGGACACTAGTCCCAAGACCGAAGGACAAAAATGTAATCGGTACAAAGTGGATCTTCAGAAACAAGCTAAATGAAAAAGGTGAGGTCATTTGGAATAAAGCAAGACTAGTTTGCAAAGGTTATGCCCAAGAAGAAGGAATTGATTATGGTGAGATTTTTGCACCTGTGGAAAGACTTGAAGGAGTAAGAACATTGTTGGCATATGCTGCTTACAAGAATTTCAAGGTATATCAAATGGATGTCAAATCTGCATTTCTGAATGGTATATTAGAAGAAGAAGTTTTCATTGAACAACCTAAAGGATTTGTTGATGGAGAAAATAATGATCAGGTATGTAAATTAAACAAAGCTTTATATGGTCTGAAACAAGCACCTAGAGCATGGTATGAGATATTGCACTCATATTTGATCAAAATTGGTTTTATAAGAACAAGTGAAAATAGCAATATGTACATGAAGAATGATGAAAATGGAATACTGATCTCAGCCATATTTGTTGATGATATTATCTTTAATGGAAATGACTCTCTATGCAAGAACTTTGGAAATGAAATGAGTAAAGAATTTGAGATGTCATTAATCGGTGAGATAAAATATTTTACAGCTCTGCAGATACTGCAAATGAAAGATGAGATTTTCATTACCCAATCCAAGTACATAAACGAAATCTTGAAGAAATTTGGAATGGAGAAATTCAAAACATGTAAGTACTCCTATGACTACCAACTGTAAACTATCAAAGAATGATGAATCTACATCTATTGATCAGACACTTTATTGATCTATGATTGGAAAGTTGCAGTATGTTGTTCACAGTAGGCCAGATATAGCACATGCAGTAGGTATTGTTGCAAGATTTTCTATAGATCCTAAGGAAACACACATGACAACAATCAAAAGAATTTTCGGATACTTAAAATGCACTGAATATTATGGCTTAGTATATCAGAAAGGAAATGTTTTTGATTTAAAATTTTATACTGATGCTGATTGGGCAGGCAACATTGATTATAGGAAAAGCACAAGTGGAGGAGCTTTCTTTTTAGGAGAAAGACTAGTGAGTTGGCTTAGCAAGAAACAAGGATGTGTTTCTCAGTGAACAGCAAAAGCTGAATATGTTGTTGCAGCACTGAATTGCACCAATATAGCATGGATCAAACAACTATTGGAAGGTATAAATGAGCAAGTTACCGAGCCAGTAACTATATTTTGTGATAACACTAGTGCCATTAACATTTCAAAGAATCTTGTTATGCACTCTAAGACAAAGCACATCTCTATCAAATATCATTATCTTAGAGAAGAAGTTCAAGAGAAGAAAGTGATTTTGGAGTATGTTAGCACAAAGGAACAAATTGCAGACATCTTCACCAAGCCACTACCAAAGGACACTTTTAAGTATCTCATAAATCAACTAGGGGTCCTACCCCTATCTTCCATTCACTAACTGAGTTCGAAAAAAGCATCAATTCGATGACTCTAACAAATATTTTTTAGGAGTTGATGGTGCTTTACACACTTTAGGAGGTTTTCTAAAGGTGTGCAAAAAACAATAAAAAAGGAACAAGAATTGAAGACAAAATGCTCTGACTGAGACTCAGTTGATACACAACAACAGGAAATAACTTCTTATAGAAACAAATTATGTTTTAGTTCCTTTTTTGGCATTGTTGTCAAAGGGGGAGAATACCTATGAAAGGGGAAAAGAGCAGACTACAGATTGGGAAGAAGACTGAGAAAATAGGAGAAGACTAATGTATGGGGGAGAGCATTTCAGCATTTCAGAATCACAGCAATCCGAATCTATTAAGGTCAAATCAATTGGTTTTGCCATCAATGCCAAATGGGGAGATTGTTGGCATTATAACAGACAAGAAGAAGGTTGGCATTCCAATTACACTGAGAGATTGTTGGCATTTCAATAATGATATTGAGAAGGTTGTTGATGACTATGGATATAATTGATTAAGGATGATTACTGTCTTAATATTATTATTTTGTCATTGATGTCAAGAAATTGATTTTCTAATTCAGTATGATGTTGCCATATCTTAAGAAGTATGATTTGATGAGTATAAAGATGTCGGTAAAAGACATAGAAAGAATATGATGAATAAAGGGGATAAGTTATTCAATGGGCAACTATTACCAAGTTAGACAATGATGACATCATGATGTTTAGATTGTTTTGATATCCTCCATTTGCAATTGTTTTAAAGGTTAATACTATACTATGTTACCGAGCAAAGAACCTAGTCGGTAAACCCTAAGGTTATCGCTATCAGTTAATGAAGACAGAATGTCTACCGAGTGAAGTTTAGTATTTATTGAGGTACAACCGAGATATAATAGAATGCATTAAGTGTTTACTTGTGATATTTAATGAAGGAAGCTAATGAGCTAGAGTGGATTAAATGATTGGTAAGCTGTGTAAGAAGATTGTTAAAGAATCTATGGTAAAGAAAGATCGGCAGGAAGATCTACAGCTTAGATTGAACCGCAATACCCTAACACAAGTTCCAAGGCGAAAATGCAAGTTCCAAGGCGGGGTAAAACATTTTCAGATTGAAGGATACATTGAACCTAGACAAGATTGAAGATCTGATAGCTATGATTGATCATCAGAAATGTGATCAAGGAGATTAAGCGGTTGGAAGATTGTTATAAGTAGGAAACTGTTGATAAACAATGTATGTGGGCAAATGTATGCACAGGGATGCTACATAGTGATTACCGAGCACAGAAGCATGAAGACCTATTTTGATAATAGAGTATAGAGAACAACATATAGCCAAGATTAGTTGTATGTCTCGATTGTATTGAGAAAATAAGGATATGCTTTAGCATTTTTAGATGTGAAGTTGCAGACATATTTTTATTATTGTTATTTTGAGAAGTAGGAAAAAATTTCTTAACCGAGTGGACTTAATAGTCTTATTTGTAAAATCCTCTAGCAAGGTGACATTCTTATTGAGTGTTTGAAATCCTTTAACAAGGTCACTTCTAACAAGGTGAAGATCCTAACAGATATGAGGGAAATCCCTTAATCGGGTCACATCTAGCAATGTGTTTGTAATCTTTAATAGGATTTGCTTTTAACCGAGCATACTCTAGAACAGTATATTTCTTAGTGGGTCCGAAATCCCACGGTGGTTTTCCCCTATTTGGGTTTCCATGTTAAATCTAGTGTTATATGTTTGTGATCTTGTCTATTTATGTTTCTGCATGCATTATTATTTTTTGATAAGGTTACTGAGGTTGAATCTATTGCTTTTATTGAAGATTAAGTTTGAATGATTAACCCCCCCCTCTCATATTGTTACCTTGGCATCTGTACTAATTATATTTAGTATCAGAACTATCATTGCAGCCCACAGTGGCGGCTGTGGCCGCCGCTGAGGGTCGCCGCCCACAACACATGGAGGGCCACCCTACGGGGGTTCCATAGGGGCTGAGCCACTTTTCTATTTTGTATTAATTCTTCTTTTTAAAACAATTAATATATATATATATATATATATATATATATATATATATATGTTTGTATATAGATTTAATGTCTCAGATCAGATAGAGGAGGAGAGTTTACTTCTGATGAGTTCAACTTATTTTGCAATGATTATGGTATAAAAAGACAAGTCTCTGCACTGAAAACTCCATAGCAGAATGGGATAGCTGAGAGAAGAAACAAATCTATTGTGGATTGTGTCAGAACCTTGATGATTGAAAAGAAAGTTCCACAAACATTTTGGAGAGAAGCAATAAGCATAACTGTTTACACCTTGAACCGAGTTCAATTGAAGAAAGGTACTTTTAGGACACCTGATGAAATCTGGTATGACAAGAAACCTAATGTAAGTTATTTTAAAATCTTTGGGAGTAGATGCTATGTTCACAAAGATGATAGAAATGGAAAGTTTGATAAGAAAAGTGAAGAAGGAACATTTCTAGGTTATTCTTCTAGAAGCAAAGCATTTAAATGTCTGATCAAATCATCTAACAAAATAGTAGAAATTACAAATGTGAAAATTGAAGAATTTATAGAAAGAAATGATGAAGGAAACTCCAAAGGACCAGAAGATTATGACGGATTTGTCTATGTTCAACCAAGAAGTCCTACCGAGAAGACTGCTGAGGAAAATGAAAAAAATATCTAGTTATCAAGTGATGAAGAAGATCATACAGAGCCTACCGAGCCTGTATTACTCAAGTATGTCAGAAGGAATCACACACCAAGTCAGATTATAGGAGATAAGAATGATCCAGTGATGACAAGGAACAAACTGAGACAAAACACATGTCTAATATCTGAATTTGAACCGAGAATAGTGAAAGAGGCATTTAACAGTGAAGATTGGATAAATGCTATGACAGAAGAGATTGATCAAATCAAGAAGAATGACACATGGACACTAGTCCCAAGACCGAAGGACAAAAATGTAATTGGTACAAATTGGATCTTCAGAAACAAGCTGAATGAAAAAGGTGAGGTCATTTGGAATAAAGCAAGACTAGTTTGCAAAGGTTATGCCCAAGAAGAAGGAATTGATTATGGTGAGATTTTTGCACCTGTGGCAAGACTTGAAGGAGTAAGAACATTGTTGGCATATGCTGCTTATGAGAATTTCATGGTATATCAAATGGATATCAAATCTGCATTTCTGAATGGTATATTGGATGAAGAAGTTTTCATTGAATAACCTAAAGGATTTGTTGAAGGAGAAAATAATGATCAGGTATGTAAATTAAACAAAGCTTTATATGGTCTAAAACAAGCACCTAAAGCATGGTATGAGAGATTGCACTCATATTTGATCAAAATTGGTTTTATAAGAACAAGTGAAAATAGCAATATGTACATGAAGAATGATGAAAATGGAATACTGATCTCAGCCATATTTGTTGATGATATTATCTTTAATGGAAATGACTCTCTATGCAAGAACTTTGGAAATGAAATGAGTAAAGAATTTGAGATGTCATTAATCGGTGAGATAAAATATTTTATAGCTCTGTAGATACTACAAATGAAAGATGAGATTTTCGTTACCCAATCCAAGTACATAAACGAAATCTTGAAGAAATTTGGAATGGAGGATTCAAAACCAGTAAGTACTCCTATGACTACCAATTGTAAACTATCAAAGAATGATGAATCTGCATCTTTTGATTAGACACTTTATTGATCTATGATTGGAAAGTTGTAGTATGTTGTTCACAACAGGCCAGATATAGCACATGCGGTAGGTATTGTTCCAAGATTTTCTGCAGATCCTAAGGAAACACACATGACGGCATTCAAAAGAATTTTCAGATACTTAAAATGCACTGAAGATTATGGCTTAGTATATCGAAAAGGAAATGTTTTTGATTTAAAAGTTTATACTGATGCTGGTTGGGCAGGCAACATTGATGAAAGGAAAAGAACAAGTGGAGGGGCTTTGTTTTTAGGAGAAAGACTAGTGAGTTGGCTTAGCAAGAAACAAGGATATGTTTCTCAGTCAACAGCAGAAGCTGAATATGTTGCTGCAGCACTGAATTACACCAATATAGGATGGATCAAACAACTATTGGAAGGTATAAATGAGCAAGTTACCGAGCCAGTCACTATATTCTATGATAACACTAGTGCCATTAACATTTCAAAGAATCTTGTTATGCACTCTTAGACAAAGCACATCTCTATCAAATATCATTATCTTAGAGAAGAAGTTCAAGAGAAGAAAGTGGTTTTAAAGTATGTTAGCACAAAGGAACAAATTGCAAACATCTTCACCAAGCCACTGCCAAAGGACACTTTTGAGTATCTCATAAGTTAGTTAGGGGTCCTACCCCTATCTTCCATTCACTGACCGAGTTCGATGAAAGCATCAATTCGATGACTCTACAGAATATCTTTTAGGAGTTGATGGCGATTTACACACTTTAGGAGGTTTTCTAAAGGTGTGTAGAAAACAATAAATAGGGAACAAGAATTGAAGACAAAATGCTCTGACCGAGACTCAATTGATACACAACAATAGGAAATAACTTCTTACAGAAACAAATTATGTTTTAGTTCTTTTTCTTTGCATTGTTGTCGAAGGGGGAGAATATCTATGAAAAGGGAAAAGAGAAGACTACAGATTGGCAAGAAGACTGAGAAAATAGGAGAAGACTAATGTATGGGGGTGAGCATTTTAGCATTTCAGAATCACAGCAATCTGAATCTATTAAGGTCAAATCAATTGGTTTTGCCATCAATGCCAAAGGGGGAGATTGTTGGCATTATAATAGACAAGAAGAAGGTTGGCATTCCAATTACAATGAGAGATTGTTCACATTTCAATAATGATATTGAGAAGGTTGTCGATGACTATGGATATAACTGATTAAGGATGATTATTGTCCTAATATTATTATTTTGTCATTGATGCCAAGAAATTGATTTTCTAATTCAGTATGATGTTGCCATATCTTAAGAAGTATGATTTGATGAGTATAAAGATGTCGATAAAAGACATTGAAAGAATATGATGAATAAAGGGAATAAGTTATTCAATGGATACCTATTACCGAGTTAGACAATGATGAGATCATAATGTTTAGATTGTTTTGATATCCTACATAAGCTATTGTTTGAAAGGTTAATACTATACTATGTTACTGAGCAAAGAACCTAGTCGATAAAACCCTAAGGGACCTAGTCAGTAAACCCTAAGGTTATCGCTATCGGTTAATGAAGACAGAATGTCTACCGAGTGAAGTTTAGTATTTACCGAGTTACAACCGAGCTATAGTAGAATGCATTAAATCTTTACTTGTGATATTTAATGAAGGAAACTGATGAGCTAGAGTGGATTAAATGATTGGTAAGCAGTGTATGAAGATTGTTAAAGAATCTATGGTAAAGAAAGATCGGCAGGAAGATCTACAGCTTAGATTGAACCGCAATACCCTAACACAAGTTCCAAGGTGAAAATGCAAGTTCCAAGGTGAGGTAAAACATTTTTAGATTGAAGGATACATTGAACCTGAACAAGATTGAAGATCTGATGGCTATGATTGATCATGGGAAATGTGATCAAGGAGATTAAGCAGTTGGAAGATTGTTTATAAGTAGGAAACTATTGATAAACAATGTATGCGGGCAAATGTATGCACAGGCATGCTACATAGTGATTACTGAGCACAGAAGCATGAAGACCTCTTTTGATAATAGACTATAGAGCCCAGTAGATAGACAACATTAGTTCTATGTCTAGATTGTATTGAGAAAATAAGGATCTGCTTTAGCATTTTTAGATGTGAAGTTGCAAACATATTTTTATTACTGTTATTTTGAGAAGTAGCAGAAAATCTCTTAACCAAGTGGACTTAATAGTCTTATTTGTAAAATCTTCTAGCAAGGTGACATTCTTATTGAGTGTTTGAAATCCTTTAACAAGGTCACTTCTAACAAGGTGAAGATCCTGACAGATCTAAGGGAAATCCCTTAATCGGGTCACATCTAGCAATGTGTTTGTAATCTTTAACAAGATTTTCTTTTAATCGAGCATACTCTAGAAGAGTATATTTCTTAGTGGGTCCAAAATCCCACAGTGGTTTTTCCCTATTTGGGTTTCCATGTCAAATCTGGTGTTATATGTTTGTGATCTTATCTATTTATGGGTCTGCATGCATTACTATTTTTTGATAAGGTTACCGAGGTTGAATATGTTGCTTTTATTGATGATTAAGTTTGAATGATTCACCCCCCCCCCTCTAATATTGTTAGCTTGGCATCTATACTAATCATATTTAGTACCAGAACTATCATTGCGGCCCACGATGGCGGCTGTGGTCGCCGCTGGGGGTCGCCTCCCACAGCGCATGGGGGGCCGCCCTACGGGGGTTCCGCAGGGGCCGAGCCACTTTCCCAATGGTAATATATATATTCATTGCGGCCCATAGTGGTGGCTGTGGCCACCGGTGGGGGTCGCCACCCACTGCGCATGGGGGGCCGCCCTACAGGGGTTCCACAGGGGTTGAGCCGCTTTCCCAACGGTAATATATATATATATATATATATATATATATATATATATATATATATATAATATATATATATATACCCATAGTGGTGGCTGCGGCCACCGCTGGGGGTCGCCACCCACTGCGCATGGGGGGCCGCCCTACAGGGGTTCCACAGGGGTTGAGCCGCTTTCCCAACGGTAATATATATATATAATTTTTATTTTGTATTAATTCTTCTTTTTAAAACAATTTATATATGTGTGTGTGTGTGTCTGTGTGTGTGTATAGATTTAATCTTTTTTTTTTTAATAGATTTAATCATTCATTTTCTTTTTTATCTATACATATTTGATATATATATATATAATCATGATAGCTTAGGAGTAGATTTATTCTAGATTTTCCCTTAAAATGGATTTATTTTCTTAACCTCCTAAGTTATCCAAAAATAATAATATATTGGCAACATAGAAATAGAGGCATATTATTATTTTTTTAAAATTCCATGTTGCTAAAATCTGAGATAAACTATTTAACTTTAGATTTATTTTCTGCAAATAAATAATTGACAAAATTCAATAAATTTAAACAACAACTATATAAATATGATATTGTTTAAATTAGATAGACTATTTAACTTTAAATTTAAATTTCTGCAAATAACTAATTGATATAATTCAATAAATTTAAGTAGCAACTATATAAATGTGATATTATTTAAATTAGATAGACTATTTAACTTTAGATTTTAATTTCTACAAATAAGTAAATGACAGAATTGAATAAATTTAAACAAAAACTATATAAATATGATATTATTTAAATTTAACCTTAGAGATATGCATGTTTAATCTATTAAACCATGATTTGTACTTGGAAATAAATGATTAGGACTAAATGCTAAATTTTCCCTTACTAACATGCAAGCTTACTACTTTTCCCATTTCCATTATTTCAATATGCATAAGGAGAATAACTAAACTTTTATTCTCAGACATGACATGCATACAACAAATATATTTATTTTCAGAACTATAGGAACTAAATCCAGAATTACACATTTTTTTTTTACAATAATACTCTAATAGAATAATGCATTTCTTTAAACATATTTAGCATACAATACAGTCAATATTACAAAATGGGGGAGATACCCATCTAGTCTCTCATTTCTATTGAACGAGGACTTTAAGCAAAATGAATACATTTCTTTTTCAAATGAATACAACATATAGTTTTCTTTTCTCATTACTACAACTAAAATATAGCATCTCATCTCTTAATCTTTTTCTGCAAATCAAGTAAAAGCCAACAACTTCTACTTGTCCTTTTCTTTTCTTCCAAACAACCTATAAATAAATCATAGGCTATGACCATGGAGTGCTCACCTCTGAGCTTAGGCTTACTAGAAGCCACCCCTGAGCTTGGAGAACCAAGCCCTAGATAGGTTACACACATGCAAACATAACAAACAAGGGAAAACAAGCACAACAACACTTTCCCAACCAAGGCTACACTTCACCATAAAATGTGATGATTTTACATGGGTGGTAGTGGACCAAATACCCTAAGGAGACAACAAGAATGGTAGATCACAAAGCCACCTCATGGAAAACAAAGATATATCATAAGTAAATTAACCACATCCTTATGGCCCCCAAGGCATTCATGCCATATTTTCCCTCCTTATGACCCCAAAATGCATAAACCAAGCCATGCAGCAAGGGTCACATATACACCCCTTGAGATCACTCTCATAACGCGAGCCTCTCACTCAAGGGTTGTCAAAATTCTACCACTGACAAGACCATCCTCTCTCCCAAGAGTAGGAGGCCTTGGTTACTCCCAAAGCACCAAAAAATGCATACAAGAAATAAAAGATAGAACACAAAATAATTTTCACAAAGGAAAATACAAGAAACCAACCTTTACATACAAGCAATCTTTTCAACATAAACATGCAATGTAAAAAGAATCAAAATGAGAAGATGAACCAACCTTCAATCTACCTAAGGTTTTCTTGAACTAGTTTGAGGGTGAGCAGCCCAATTCCACAATCCTTTGTTCTACACTTAGCCAAATTTCTATCCCAAAAACAAATCTTTTCAAAAATTGCATAATCTCCAAAAATGGAGAGTGGGTGATTACCCACTAAGTCCCTAATCCTTTCTTAAGAAGGCCTTAGAGAGAATTCTCACAAGTTACTAAAATTGAAAAGGAAGGTAAGAGAAAGTGGGAAAAGGCTCTCACATCAAAAAGGAATGTTACCTAACCTAGATGGCACCTTCTAAAATTCAATTTTCGCTCACCTTAGGAAACCCACTTTTTGAGGTGACTAAACAGCCACATCGGAGTAGTCACATGCCTAAAAATACTCCTAACCCATAGGTATACCTTATGGACTTTAGGAAACACCTTTAAACTATCCCTAGGAGTCCATTTGACCCCTTTTAAACCCATCTGAAGTTAACTTTCGGGTCAAACCTAAGTTGACCACCCCAAAGATTAGCTACCCAAGGAAAATTTAGAACCACATTCAAATATTTGAAAAAATCTATGGTTGAAACAACTCCCTCCAAG
This sequence comes from Cryptomeria japonica, assembly GCF_030272615.1. NCBI lineage: Eukaryota > Viridiplantae > Streptophyta > Pinopsida > Cupressales > Cupressaceae > Cryptomeria > Cryptomeria japonica. The sequence goes on along the minus strand of NC_081415.1, from coordinate 123,374,411 downwards.
AGACAAGTCAAAAATCAAGACATAAATCAACACGTGTCAAGTGACACAATAAAATACTTTTACAAAATTACACATGAAATTTGTCTGTTGTTGGATTTACACAAATTAATAAATTCAATTTAACACACATGCAACATTTACTTTTACAATAAAATACAATACATACGAGGTGTTGTCTCTCCAAATAGACAAACCCTGGTTTTACAAATGTACATAGGTCTAGGTTTGGTTCTCCATAATATTTCCATGGTCAAATGGATAATTTTCTTGTGCATCTCAATTACACATTAGTATTTCCAAATAACCTCATAAAATATTAAACACATGAATAAGAATGCACATCAAACACTCTATATACAATTAACATTAACAAATCAATATCTCATATATCCCAATTTATCCACATAAGCCATTATCATAATCCTCAAAATTTGATACATATATTAGACATGCATCCTATTTCTATCATCATAGTAAATTCCTGCAAATCCAATAATGACATACATCATCTCAAAGTTATCGTATTCTAGAATCATATAAAGTTATATCTCCGTAACACATCAAAATGTACACCTCAAGGTGAAATGATTCTGTAACCTGGTTCAATTACTTTTCTCACCAATCTATCCATCTAACATAGCTCATCCTATTGAATTATAGCATTTATTAGTAAGGTCAACCATGGTCAACTAAGTTAGCCAGAGCTTGATCGGGGAGGGGCTCTACATCCTCCTCCCCTAGAGATCGACTTACTCCTGGAAGTCGCAAGAGCAGAATAGGAAATAGGGACATAACATTTCCCATACTTTCAATAGGTTACTCTAAATCTTATCTTGCCAGCTAGAAAGATGAAATACCAAAACCAACTTATTATTTTAATTAACCTACTATCTTCATAAGGTTAAATTCTTAGTATTTTTATTACATTTCTCTTTGATCTCAGGTAGGTGTTTACAAAGTTCTACCTTTCAACAACTTACATTAATGCACCATCCAAATCATATCAATAACACACATCAACTCCCACAATCAAGGTTACACATATTGAATTTCTAGGAGTTCTACTTTATTTAGGATTCATTTTAAAGCATGTTTATCCTACTGCAATTTTCATCCATGCTTGCCACTAAAGGGATTTGACATTACAATTTATCCATAATGAATCTAATTATTTTACATCAAGGTGTCTCATAAAGGGGTTAATTACATATTTGGTAAACCACCCTAGGTGCATGATTTCTTCCAACATCCTTAGGCAATGGGGAATAATCAAGTTTTAAGTTCTTCATATCCGCCCCTATATAGGGTAGTTTTAGGGTTTACAATATTTATATTTCTAGGCACTAGGGTTTAAGTTTCATAGGGCACATTATTTGCAAGTCCCAAACCTTAAGGTACATAACAATCCCATTCTAAGGGTGTGATGAGAATTAATAATACTTAATTCAGATATCATCCACGCAATATCTCCATACACATGCCAAATTAACGAGTCTGAAATTATCATCACTGTCACAATTCATTATGCCTAGATCACTTTTCTTTTGTTATAATTTTTCTCTCTTAGATTACTCACAATTAATTCTATTTAGGAGGATATTCCTTCATTCATCTTAATTTGATAAAATATATTCTTTGTTAATTTTTTTGTGCCTAATTTCACTCCTTGCAGTATTCTCCCTTGACACACTATCAATGGTTCAACGAACATGATAGACATTACACAAATCACATCACTAGGGCTAGCTATATCCACCATCAAAATGACCACTTGACACTTTAAAAGGTCAAAATAAAAGTTACTTTTGCCAAGTCCAATCAAAATAAGAAAAAAATGCCAGCAATTGAAAGATATTAAAACTAGCAACATGGCAAGTGTCGTGGCTCCAATAAAAAGAAACATAAATTTAGTGGTCCTTTCAAAATAAAAGAAAGTACTAGCCCCTAGGTCACAAAATGCTATTCAAAGAAAGTCAAAAATACTATCGAGTCAAACTCGAAACAAGATGACCATTCTAGCCATGCTATAGTGAGTAATCGCAGCACATCACCCAAGATCACACGTCCTGAGTGTGTTAGTAAGTGATTATTAGACTCTTAAGGTTCTTAGATTCTTTATAATTCTTTATTGATTTATGAAATAAATTCTTATACACAAGAGATCACAATCATTTTTATAGATCATGTTCCATTTAAACCTTCACGTGCTTACTATTACAAGGAACACTTTCCGATATAATTTGCTATCTATTTAGGGTTATTAACATCCATAATCATATTCTAATAGGTGATTTCACTAACTCTACCATTCTCCGACCATTCCTCTTGGACTTCCATTAATTATCTTAATATGTTAAACCTTGGTTCAATGTTACGTGGTAACTCATGCATCAATACTTTCATGACTTATTTACACACGCGGTTGCTAATTCGGTACAAAATTGTCACTTGTATACTTAGAACCACTTAGGGTTGAAAAAAGAATGTAATCATATAATATTACTACAGACCTCATTTGTTTTCTTTAAGTAGGAGCATGTTACCAAATTACTAACACTTATGGCTAAGAACCGTTTGGGGTGGAATAATTGTCAAGTAAGATCAATAACGGTTGACAACAATTTCTACCCACACATTTCATGACATATTTCAAACAACTCAGAGAGTGGACTTATTCTCTCCTACTTCACTTATGCAACTATGAAATCAAGGGGGTGTGCACTCGAGAAGTGACCAACACCCATCCTTTTAAATAAAATTTGGTAAAAGGGAAGTTATCTCATTCCATATTACTTATTTATATTTACTTACTAGCCAATTTTGGCATATCACTACCTTCAATCTCTTCAATCTAAATAAACCATCTTACCATCCTAATATCTAGTTACCCAATTACGACGTAACATAAGGATGTCCAATAATTACCAATGTCTTCAGACTCTCATAATTTCCAAGTTCTCCCTTGGCTAACCACATAATTCAGCTCCTTATCCATGTTCTCGTAAATTATCTTATACTGCCAACTAATCATCATTAAAAACCTTCGTACTATAATACTGCTATACTATCTTTCCATAAGCCATTTCCATCTGCATGTTGTTTCATCCATACTAAATGTTTTCGCATACCTTCACACTTGAGTGCCATAAATTTACAAATCTACTTCGGTTGTTGCCAAGTAGTTAAATTGTGTTTCCTATAGTCTTGTAACTAGCTACTAGTCATGCTTGGGTTGCAATTTTCTCCTTAGTTTCTGAATGAATATTAGTTACTCATTCCTAGATTATAAGACCCTAATACTTTTTACACTCCTTGCACTTCAATGGGGATTTTTGTACAATTCCCAAATCAACTCTACGCTCTTCCATTATTTTATTTCTCCAAGATTATCTTCCCATAAAGGAATTAGTTGAGGTTTCACATACTTGTTTCCCCAATTATATAACCATGGATGAACTTAGGGTTTATTATACTTACATGTTTTAACCCAAGAAGTTAATGCCTCCTTTCCCCTTATTTAACTCATCTATAGTATTACTAGGGTTTTCTGATCAAGGATATTGTCATTCATCATTTTATTTCTTATCTTTAGGGTTATCCAACTCTAGTTTCACTGCATTGCTACAAAAATTGTCTAACAAATGCTCTTAATAAGAAATCTAGCATGACCACATTCTTAAGGTACCTAGTCATTAGGATAGGTTAATGCTTCTTTTTGAGATTCGCAAGAGTTCCTTTTAACCCTTCTTTATTTATGTCTCCAATGGCGGCCTTGATCTTTTTTAACCATCATAATTTCAAATAGCTTAAAAACTTAACTTGAACTCTCTCGATCTTATTTATCTTGTTTATTATGCCTTCATCTTATGTCTAACTATCTTGCTTGACTTGCCATACATATCTCGATAGATGGCATTCTCTTAGTTACCATTAAGAGTATTTTATTGAAGAATTAACTCCTCATACTTGATTTGATTAGGGCAATTATTGTGTTTTAGGTTTCAATTGAATGGTAACCCCATAAGTACTAAAGAACTAAATTCCGTTAATAAACACTGAATATACTTCATATGAATAAATAATTGAAAATTTCACAACCTTTGGGGTTTTATTACGTCATAAACCTTATGACTAATAAGTTCAAATTTCAAGGCTCTTAGTGACCCTTGGAACCCCTTGAATTGATATGTGTTGATCTATTGATTTAAAAGAATTTTCACTTATGTTTTACTTTGTTATTTTGCAAGTTCCT